>NC_091977.1:513051484-513150001 GCF_044704955.1 Pristiophorus japonicus | reverse complement strand
CCCGCTCCAACAGTGCGCCCGCCCGCCCGCCCTGACCTGCCCAAGATGGCGGTGGTAAAGCGGCGCGAGGGGCTGCGGTTCCCGGCTCGGCCCAGCCCGCCGCCAGCGCTCATGGCGCTGCCGCTATCCCGCGTCAAGCTCATCATGAAGAGCTGCCCCGACGTGTCGAGCATTAACCAGGACGCGCTCTTCCTCACCGCCAAGGCCACGGTGAGCGGTGGCGGCCGGGCTCTGGGCCCAGTGTGGTCTGGAGGTTGAGAGGGATTGGTTTGGAGGAGGAGGGGAAGGAGGTTGGTTTGGAGGAGGAGGGAGGTACGTCTGGGGGCGGAGATGGAGGGGAGGTTGGTCTGGGGGCGGAGGGTATTTGGTCTGGAGATGGAGAAGGAGGGGGATTGGTTTGGAGGAGGAGGAGGAGGAGGAGGGTGGTTGGTTTGGAGGAGGAGGCGGGTGGTTGGTTTGGAGGAGGAGGAGGAGGAGGAGGGTGGTTGGTTTGGAGGAGGAGGAGGAGGAGGAGGGTGGTTGGTTTGGAGGAGGAGGCGGGTGGTTGGTTTGGAGGAGGAGGCGGGTGGTTGGTTTGGAGGAGGAGGAGGGGGTTGGTTTGGAGGAGGGGGTTGGTTTGGAGGAGGAGGGGGAGGAGGGGGGTTGGTTTGGAGGAGGAGGGGGTTGGTTGGTTTGGAGGAGGAGGAGGGGGGTTGGTTGGTTTGGAGGAGGAGGAGGGGGGTGGTTGGTTTGGAGGAGGAGGAGGAGGAGGAGGGGGGTGGTTGGTTTGGAGGAGGAGGAGGAGGAGGAGGAGGAGGGGCGGTGGTTGGTTTGGAGGAGGAGGAGGAGGAGGAGGAGGGGCGGTGGTTGGTTTGGAGGAGGAGGAGGAGGGGCGGTGGTTGGTTTGGAGGAGGAGGAGGAGGGAGGTGGTTGGTTTGGAGGAGGAGGGGGGTGGTTGGTTTGGAGGAGGAGGGGGGTAGTTGGTTTGGAGGAGGAGGAGGAGGGGGGTGGTTGGCTTGGAGGAGGAGAAGGAGGGGGGTGGTTGGCTTGGAGGAGGAGAAGGAGGGAGATGGTTGGTGAGGAGGAGGAGAAGGAGGGAGATGGTTGGTGAGGAGGAGGAGGGGGGGGGTGGTTGGTGAGGAGGAGGAGGAGGAGGAGGGGGGTGGTTGGTGAGGAGGAGGAGGGGGGTGGTTGGTGAGGAGGAGGAGGAGGAGGGGGGTGGTGGAGGAGGAGGAGGGGGGAGGAGGGGGGGTGGTTGGTGAGGAGGAGGAGGAGGAGGGGGGTGGTGGAGGAGGAGGGAGGGGGGTGGTGGAGGAGGAGGGGGGGGTGGTTGGTGAGGAGGAGGAGGAGGGGGGGGTGGTTGGTGAGGAGGAGGAGGAGGGGGGGGTGGTTGGTGAGGAGGAGGAGGAGGGGGGGGTGGTTGGTGAGGAGGAGGAGGAGGGGGGGGTGGTTGGTGAGGAGGAGGAGGAGGGGGGGGTGGTTGGTGAGGAGGAGGAGGAGGAGGGGGGGTGGTTGGTGAGGAGGAGGAGGAGGGGGGTGGTTGGTGAGGAGGAGGGGGGTGGTTGGTGAGGAGGAGGGGGGTGGTTGGTGAGGAGGAGGAGGAGGAGGGGAGGGGGGTGGTTGGTGAGGAGGAGGAGGGGGGTGGTTGGTGAGGAGGAGGAGGAGGAGGGGGGTGGTTGGTGAGGAGGAGGAGGAGGAGGGGGGTGGTTGGTGAGGAGGAGGAGGAGGAGGGGGGTGGTTGGTGAGGAGGAGGAGGAGGAGGGGGGTGGTTGGTTTGGAGGAGGAGGAGGAGGAGGAGGAGGGGGTTGGTTGGTTTGGAGGAGGAGGAGGGGGTTGGTTGGTTTGGAGGAGGAGGAGGGGGTTGGTTGGTTTGGAGGAGGAGGGGGTTGGTTGGTTTGGAGGAGGAGGAGGGGGTTGGTTGGTTTGGAGGAGGGGGTTGGTTGGTTTGGAGGAGGAGGAGGGGGTTGGTTGGTTTGGAGGAGGAGGAGGGGGTTGGTTGGTTTGGAGGAGGAGGAGGGGGTTGGTTGGTTGGTTTGGAGGAGGAGGAGGGGGTTGGTTGGTTGGTTTGGAGGAGGAGGAGGGGGTTGGTTGGTTTGGAGGAGGAGGAGGGGGTTGGTTGGTTGGTTTGGAGGAGGAGGAGGGGGTTGGTTGGTTGGTTTGGAGGAGGAGGAGGGGGTTGGTTGGTTGGTTTGGAGGAGGAGGAGGGGGTTGGTTGGTTGGTTTGGAGGAGGAGGAGGAGGGGGTTGGTTGGTTGGTTTGGAGGAGGAGGAGGAGGGGGTTGGTTGGTTGGTTTGGAGGAGGAGGCGGGGGTTGGTTGGTTGGTTTGGAGGAGGAGGAGGGGGTTGGTTGGTTTGGGGGAGGGGGTGGTTGGTTTGGAGGAGGGGGAGGGGGGTGGTTGGTTTGGAGGAGGGGGAGGTGGTTGGTTGGTTTGGAGGAGGGGGAGGTGGTTGGTTGGTTTGGAGGAGGAGGAGGTGGTTGGTTGGTTTGGAGGAGGGGGAGGTGGTTGGTTGGTTTGGAGGAGGGGGAGGTGGTTGGTTGGTTTGGAGGAGGGGGAGGTGGTTGGTTGGTTTGGAGGAGGAGGAGGAGGAGGAGGAGGTGGTTGGTTGGTTTGGAGGAGGAGGTGGTTGGTTGGTTTGGAGGAGGAGGAGGTGGTTGGTTGGTTTGGAGGAGGTGGTTGGTTGGTTTGGAGGAGGAGGAGGTGGTTGGTTGGTTTGGAGGAGGAGGAGGAGGTGGTTGGTTGGTTTGGAGGAGGAGGAGGAAGAGGATGGTTGGTTTGGAGGAGGAGGAGGAGATGGTTGGTTTGGAGGAGGAGGAGGAGATGGTTGGTTTGGAGGAGGAGGAGATGGTTGGTTTGGAGGAGGAGGAGGAGATGGTTGGTTTGGAGGAGGAGGAGGAGATGGTTGGTTTGGAGGAGGAGGAGGAGATGGTTGGTTTGGAGGAGGAGGAGGAGATGGTTGGTTTGGAGGAGGAGGAGGAGATGGTTGGTTTGGAGGAGGAGGAGGAGATGGTTGGTTTGGAGGAGGAGGAGGAGATGGTTGGTTTGGAGGAGGAGGAGATGGTTGGTTTGGAGGAGGAGGAGGGGGGGTTGGTTGGTTTGGAGGAGGAGCAGGAGGAGGTGGGGGGTGGTTGGTTTGGAGGAGGAGGGGGGGGTGGTTGGTTTGGAGGAGGAGGAGGGCGGGGGTGGTTGGTTTGGAGGAGGAGGGGGGTGGTTGGTTTGGAGGAGGAGGGGGGTGGTTGGTTCGGAGGAGGAGGAGGGGGGTGGTTGGTTCGGAGGAGGAGGAGGAGGAGGGGATGGTTGGTGAGGAGGAGGAGGAGGGGGTGGTTGGTGAGTCGGAGGAGGAGGAGGAGGAGGAGGAGGAGGAGGAGGGGTGTGGTTGGTTCGGAGGAGGAGGGGTGTGGTTGGTTTGGAGGAGGGGGGGGGGGGTTGGTTTGGAGGAGGGGGGGGTGGTTGGTTTGGAGGAGGGGGGGGTGGTTGGTTTGGAGATGGGGGGGGGTTGGTTTGGAGGAGGGGGGGTGTGGTTGGTTTGGAGGAGGGGGGGGGTTGGTTTGGAGGAGGGGGGGTGGTTGGTTTGGAGGAGGAGGAGGAGGGGGTTGGTTGGTTTGGAGGAGGAGGAGGGGGTTGGTTGGTTTGGAGGAGGAGGAGGGGGTTGGTTGGTTTGGAGGAGGAGGAGGAGGGGGTTGGTTGGTTTGGAGGAGGAGGAGGGGGTTGGTTGGTTTGGAGGAGGAGGGGGTTGGTTGGTTTGGAGGAGGAGGAGGAGGGGGTTGGTTGGTTTGGAGGAGGAGGAGGGGGGGTGGTTGGTTTGGAGGAGGAGGAGGGGGGGTGGTTGGTTTGGAGGAGGAGGAGGGGGGGTGGTTGGTTTGGAGGAGGAGGGGGGGGGGTGGTTGGTTTGGAGGAGGAGGAGGGGGGGTGGTTGGTTTGGAGGAGGAGGAGGGGGGGTGGTTGGTTTGGAGGAGGAGGGGGGGGTGGTTGGTTTGGAGGAGGAGGAGGAGGGGGGGGTGGTTGGTTTGGAGGAGGAGGGGGGGGTGGTTGGTTTGGAGGAGGAGGGGGGGGGTTGGTTTGGAGGAGGAGGGGGGGGTTGGTTTGGAGGAGGGGGGGGGTTGGTTTGGAGGAGGGGGTGTGGTTGGTTTGGAGGAGGGGGGGGGTTGGTTTGGAGGAGGGGGGGTGGTTGGTTTGGAGGAGGGAGGGGTGGTTGGTTTGGAGGAGGGGTTGGTGTGGTTGGTTTGGAGGAGGAGGTGGTGGTTGGTTTGGAGGAGGAGGGGTGGTTGGTTTGGAGGAGGAGGGGGGTGGTTGGTTTGGAGGAGGAGGGGGTGGTTGGTTTGGAGGAGGAGGAAGGGGTGGTTGGTTTGAGGAGGAGGAGGGGGGGTGGTTGGTTTGGAGGAGGAGGAGGGGGTGGTTGGTTTGGAGGGGGGGAGGGGGGGGTGGTTGGTTTGGAGGAGGAGGGGGGGGTGGTTGGTTTGGAGGAGGAGGAGGAGGGGGGGTGGTTGGTTTGGAGTAGGGGGGGGGTGGTTGGTTTGGAGGAGGAGGGGGGGGGGTGGTTGGTTTGGAGGAGGAGGGGGGGGGGGTGGTTGGTTTGGAGGAGGAGGAGGAGGGGGGGGTGGTTGGTTTGGAGGAGGAGGGGGGGGGGGGTGGTTGGTTTGGAGGAGGAGGAGGAGGGGGGGGTGGTTGGTTTGGAGGAGGAGGAGGAGGGGGGGGTGGTTGGTGAGGAGGAGGAGGTTGGTTTGGAGGAGGAGGAGGAGGGGTTGGTTTGGAGGAGGGGTGTGGTTGGTTTGGAGGAGGAGGAGGAGGAGAAGGGGGGTGGTTGGTTGGAGGAGGAGGGGGGTGGTTGGTTTGGAGGGGGGGGTGGTTTGTTGGTCTGGATGCGGAGGGAGAGGGGTGGATTGGCCTGATGGGGTGGACAATGTGAGGATGGTGAAGGAAGTGGGGGTTGTCTTGATGTAATGTCGGAAAATGTGGTAGCTAACGTGTGCAATGCAAGGTCCCACAAGCAGCAATGAGATAAATGACCAGATAATCTTGGTGATGTTGGTTGAAGAATAAATATTGACCAGAACACTGGAGAGAACACCCTTGCTATTTGATTTAATGCCATGGGATCTTTCACGACCAGCTAAGAACCCACTGTCGAACGATTCATCCAAACTATTACAGTTCTAAAGTCCAGTACTCCCTCAGCACTGCATCGAAGTGACAGCCTAGATCATGTGCTCCAGTCTCAAGTAGATTTTGAACCCACGAACTTTTGACTCTGGCATGAGTGCTACCACTGAGCCAAGACTAACATGATCAATATTCCAGGATAAAATATATATTTTGTGTATATACATCATCATCATAGGCAGTCCCTCGGGGTCGAGGATGACTTGCTTCCATACAGAAGTGAGTACTCGTGACCGATGAACCCATTTTAAAAGGTGGAAGATGCCAGTGCGTGAATTATTTTAACGTGGGGTGGCCGTTGCACACCAACCACCACATGGGCTTGATGGAGCAAGGTCTTGGTCCAGTGGCAAGGGGATCCAAGACGACTGGAGACCGGGCTCTGTCGCATGTGCCAATACATACACATGTACTCCTACTGTCATCCTTCCCACAGGACCTCCATATGGAAATTATAGTACGTAGTGTGAGCCTCACGATCTCACAGCATTGCTATTGGCCTGTGCTGCGCCATCCCTTGGTCTTGTCTACGCTGCTCTGACTTCTCTAATCTTCCGTGCCTTGTCTGTCCTCCCCGCTTCCGATCTCCAGACCTCGCCCGTCTGGACCTCGCTGCTTCCGGACCTCGCTGCTTCCGCTCCTCGCCGCTTCTGACCTCCGCTTCTCCTGCTCCTGGGTCCCGACCCCTGCACTAGACTCCACCACGCTCCAAGAGTTGCCACCAATCATTTACCTGCATTCTGATGAGGTCTGATTTTGTTGCCCATTTTGGTTTTGTCGCCCTGTCGAGACCTTTGTTGATTCTGCTGCTGCGGTAGCTAGCTTTTTTTGATTTGCCCACAGCTCCAGCCTCTCACTCCAAACTGCTCCTCTGAGTGTCCCACGAAGTTGGACTTTTTTTTTTGATTTTGTGTGTGTGTGTGTGTGTGTGTGTGTGTGTGTATATATGTACTACACAGAAACAAGCATTTCCAGTTTCACTCTCTTCAACCCTTTTATAGTCCTGCTGATTTAGTTTTAATTCTAGGAGATCAGTAACCTTGATTTGGCTCCTCATATTTACCCTGCAAAATCCAGCTAACTTATCCTGCCAGTGGATCTGGAAAACTGGATGCTGGTCTCCTAAAGTTGCAATTAAATTAGCACTAATATAACAGCAGTTTCACTTTAAATTGTACAGGCTGTAATGTTGACGCTTATTTAAATTAAAACATTGTCAGCTTTTTATTTGGATTAGATTTTTTAAAGCTCTAATCCAAATACTTAGTGTATAGCTGCTTAAAATTTGTATTTCAAAAATTGTCTGCGTTTAGTGTTTCTATTTTTGAGATCAGCCATGATCTTATTGAATGGCGGAGCAGGCTCGAGGGGCTAGATGGCCTACTCCTGTTCCTAATTCTTATGTTTGCTGATTTGAACCTCTGCTTTCTGTAAAGTTGGAAATTGGCCCCATTGTTGGCAATTTTGCGCTATTATTGGGAACCCTCAGTCACACGTTGGAGAATTGCATTGTGCTGCCTTCCCTTTTACAAACGTTTAAAGAAATCACAAAATTCTAAGCTGCATGCCTGCAATGTCCCGATATGTGATGCAGAGGGTTGGGGTGTCCCGCTTGCAGTAGAAACACGGAAAATCAACCCTGATAACGTTAAAAAATAAAATCTAGGCTGACACTCCAGTGCAGTACTGAGGGAATGATGCACTGTCGGAGGTGCTTTTGGGGGTGATGTTAAACCGAGGCCCGGTCTGCTCTCTCAGCTGAGTGAAGAGCAGGGGACTTATCCCAGGTGTTCTGACCAATATTTATCTCTCAATCCACATCACTAAAAACAGATTATCTGCTCATTATCACATTGCTGTTTGTGGAAGCTTGCTATGCACAAATTGGCTGTTGCAATTCACACATTACAACAGTGACTACACTTCAAAAAGTACTTCATTGGCTGTAAAACGCTTTTGGTCATGAAAGGTGCTATATAAATGCAAGTTTTCTTTTATCAGGCTAGTTCAGGATGGGCCCTTTGCATTTTCCCATCACTTGTATGTGCTGAAAAGAAACTGTGCTCTAATGAGAAAAATAAATAATTGCATTTATATAGCGCCTTTCACAAAATCAGCCAATGACGTGCTTTTGAAGTGTAGTCACTGTTGTAATGCAGGAATCTAATGAGTGTTGTGTAGTACCCCAGTTGGGACATAAATTGCGTATGAACCTCTTTTTTTTTTGTGATTGCATTTCAGGAATTATTTGTTCAGCATCTTGCCACATACGCATACAAAAGCAGCAGTTCAGAAAAAAAGGAGCTAACCTACAATGACCTAGCTGATTGTGTGGAGAACTCTGAAACATTCCAGTTTCTGGCTGGTGTGTATATCCGTAATTATTTTCACGTGTGAAAATAAAAGTATCCCTTTTTATTGAGAAGCTTGGATGAAACATAGAAAAGAGGTGCAGGAGTAGGCCATTCGGCCCTTCGAGTCTGCACCACCATTCAATAAGATCATGGCTGATCATTCACCTCAGTATCCCTTTCCTGCTTTCTCTCCATACCCCTTGATCCCTTTAGCCGTGAGGGCCATATCTAACTCCCCCTTGAATATATCCAATGAACTGGCATCAACAACTCTCTGTGGTAGGGAATTCCACAGGTTTAACAACTCTGAGTGAAGAAGTTTCTCCTCATCTCAGTCCTAAATGGTTTACCCCTTATCCTTAGACTGAGTCCTCTGGTTCTGGACTCTCCCAACATCGGGAACATTCTTCCTGCATCTAACCTGCCCAGTCCCATCAGAATGTTCTATGTTTCTATGAGATCCCCTCTCATCCTTCTAGACTCCAGTAAATACAGGCCCAGTCGATCCAGTCTCTCCTCATATGTCAGTCCTGCCATCCCGGGAATCAGTCTGGTGAACCTTCACTGCACTCCCTCAATAGCAAGAACGTCCTTCCTCAGATTAGGAGACCAAAACTGAATACAATATTCCAGGTGAGGCCTCACCAAGGCCCTGTACAACTGCAGTAAGACTTCCCTGCTCTTATACTCAAATCCCCTAGCTATGAAGGCCAACATACCATTTGCCTTCTTCACCACCTGCTGTACCTGCATGCCAACTTTCAATGACTGATGTTCCATGACATCCAGGTCTCGTTTCCTCTTTTCCTAATCTGCCGCCATACAGATAATATTCTGCCTTTGTGTTTTTGCCCCCAAAATGGAAAACCTCACATTTATCCACATTATACTGCATCTGCCATGCATTTGCCCACTCACCTAACCTGTCCAAGTCACTCTGCAGCCTCTTAGCATTCTACTCACAGCTCACACCGCCACCTAGCTTAGTGCCATCTGCAAACTTGGAGATATTACACTTAATTCCTTCATCTAAATCATTAATATATATTGTAAATAGCTGGGGTCCCAGCACTGAGCCCTGCGGCACCCCACTAGTCACTGCCTGCCATTCTGAAAAGGATCCGTTTATCCCGACTCTCTGCTTCCTGTCTGCCAACCAGTTCTCTACCCACGTCAGTACATTACCCCCAATACCATGTGCTTTGATTTTGCACACCAATCTCTTGTGTGGGACCTTGTCAAAAGCCTTTTGAAAGTCCAAATACACCACATCCACTGGTTCTCCCTTGTCCACTCTGCTAGTTACATCCTCAAAAAACTCAAGATTTGTCAAGCATGATTTCCCTTTCATAAATCCATGCTGACTTGGACCAATCCTATCACTGCTTTCCAAATGCGTTGCTATTTCATCTTTAATAATTGATTCCAACATTTTCCCTACCACTGATGTCAGGCTAACCGGTCTATAATTCCCCGTTTTCTCTCTCTCTCCCTCCTTTTTTTAAAAAGTGTTGTTACATTAGCTACCCTCCAGTCCATAGGAGCTGATCCAGAGTCGATAGACTGTTGGAAAATGATCACCAATGCATCCACTATTTCTAGGACCAGTTCCTTAAGTACTCTGGGATGCAGACTATCAGGCCCCGGGGATTTATCGGCCTTCAATCCCATCAATTTTCCCTAACACCAATGCGTATAAGGTGGCCAAGGTTAGTGGGAAACTAGAAGATTGGGAAAATTTTAAAAAACAGCAAGGAATGACTTAAAAAAGCAATAAAGAAAGGAAAGATAGATTATGAAGGTAAACTTGCACAAAACATAAAAAGATAGTAAAAGCTTTTACAGATATATAAAACGGAAAAGAGTGACTAAAGTAAATGTTGGTCCCTTAGAAGATGAGAAGGGGGATTTGATGTGGAAATGGCTGAGACCTTAAACAATTATTTTGCTTCGGTCTTCACAGTGGAAGACACAAAAACCATGCCAAAAATTGCTGGTCACAGGAATGTGGGAAGGGAGGACCTTGAGACAGTCACTATCACTAGTGGGGTTGTGCTGGACAGGCTAATGGGACTCAAGGTAGACAAGTTCCCTGGTCCTGATGAAATGCATCCCAGGGTATTAAAAGAGATGGTGGAAGTTATAGCAGATGCATTCGTTATAATCTACCAAAATTCTGCAACTGTATAGGGTATTGATAAGGCCGCACCTGGAGTACTGCGTGCAGTTTTGGTCACCTTACTTAAGGAAGGATATACTAGCTTTGGAGAGGTACAGAGACGATTCAGTAGGCTGATTCCGGAGATGAGGGGGTTACCTTATGATGATAGATTGCGTAGACTGGGTCTTTACTCATTGGAGTTCAGAAGGATGAGGGGTGATCTTATAGAAACATTTAAAATAATGAAAGGGATAGACAAGATAGAAGCGGAGAGGTTGTTTCCACTGGTCGGGGAGACTAGAACTAGGGGGCACAGCCTCAAAATACGGGGGAGCCAATTTAAAACCGAGTTGAGAAGGAATTTCTTCTCCCAGAGGGTTGTGAATCTGTGGAATTCTCTGCCCAAGGAAGCAGTTGAGGCTAGCTCATTGAATGTATTCAAGTTACAGATAGATAGATTTTTAACCAATAAGGGAATTAAGGGTTACAGGGAGCGAGCGGGTAAGTGGAGCTGAGTCCACGGCCAGATCAGCCATGATCTTATTGAATGGCGGAGCAGGGGCTAGATGGCCTACTCCTGTTCCTAATTCTTATGTTCTTATGTAACACAATTTCCTGCCCAATAAGGATATCCTTCAGTTCCTCCTTCTCACTAGACCCTCGGTCCCCTAGTATTTCCAGGTTGTTATTTGTGTCTTCGTTCGTGAAGACAGAACCAAAATATTTGTTCAACTGGTCTGCCATTTCTTTGTTCCCCATTATAAATTCACCTGAATCTGACTGCAAGGGACCTACTTTTGTCTTCACTAATCTTTTTCTCTTCACATATCTATAGAAGTTTTTGCAGTCATTTTTTATGTTCCCGGCAAGTTTCCTCTCATACTCTAGTTTCCCCCTCCTAATTAAACCCTTTGTCCTCCTCTGCTGAATTCTAAATTTCTCCCATCCTCAGGTTTGCTGCTTTTTCTGGCCAATTTATATGCCTCTTCCTTGGATTTAACACTATCCTTAATTTCCCTTGTTAGCCACGGTTGAGCCACCTTCCCCATTTTATTTGTACTCCAGACAGGGATGTATAATTGTTGAAGTTCATCCATGTGATCTTTAAATGTTTGCCATGCCTATCCACCGTCAGCCCTTTAAGTATCATTTGCCAGTCTATTTTAGCCAATTCACGTCTCATACCTTTCCTTAAGTTCAGGACCCTAGCCTCTGAATTAACTGTGTCACTCTCCATCTTAATAAAGAATTCTACCATATTATGGTCACTCTTCCCCAAGGGGCCTCACACAACAAGATTGCTAATTAGTCCTTTCTCATTACACATCACCCAGTCTAGGATGGCCAGCCCTCTAGTTGCTCACAGTCCATAACACCATCAATGTAGAAAACTTTATAACACTCTGTACTTTGTCTTCCAAAGAATTTGACAAAGTTCTGCACAAAAGACTTAAAGCGTTAGGGATTCCGATTAAAATTTGGGAGTGGATAAGAAATTGGCTGAAGGACAGGAAGCAGTAGGTACTTGTTAAAGAGGGTTTTTTTGTATGGGGGGTAGAGTAGGGGGCAGAGGGGAAAAATGCATGGTGTGTCCCAGGGATCGTTGGCACCCCTACTTTGCATTACTTTATTTTCTATGAATGACTTGGATTCAGAAGCTCAATGTAAACTGCTCAGATCTGCAGACGATGCCAATGTGAGGAGGCAGCCGGGGACCTAGAGATTGAGTTAGACAAGTTATATCACTGGGTGAATGATGGCAGATGAAACGTGGCTTTGATAGCGCCGTCCGCATCCTGAGAACAAATCAAAAATAAACGATGATTTCTCAAAAGCTCCCAGTTGATGCATTAGCAGGAACAGGGAAATCGCTTCAACGCCTGCTTGAGGCTGTACAGATTAACAGTTTAAACCACAAAGGTCCAAGTTTGTCGTCTTCAACGGACAACACAGTGCATACCATGGAGCTTCGAGGGCCATGTATGAAGTATGAATCAATGTTCCTATCAATTTGAAGCTGTTGATGCTAACCGATGAAACAACAACACTAAGGACAGCCCTTTCCAAACCTTCAAGTCATGATATTCTAAAAGGACAAATGGACAGTAAGAAATTGAAGCACAAATATAACGGAGTTGTCAGAGCTTCCTGGGGTGGGTTGCCATTGCTTGAGAACTGCAAATGGCTTTCTGGCTGTAGTCTCGACATTTCTGACTAAGGCCAATTCACGGTATTGGCTTTAAGTCCAGACTATTTCCACTATATTAGAAACAAGTTCTGGACAGAACAACTTATATTTATAAAATGCCTTCAATGTAATAAAATGACCCAAGGCACTTCACAGGAGTGTTATCCAAAAGAAATTTGACACTCAGCCATATAAGGACATAATAGGGCAGTTGACCAAAAGCTTGGTTGAAGAGGTTGGTTTTAAGAAGCGTCTTAAAGGAAGAAAGAAAAGTGGAGAGGCGGAGAGATTTAGGGAGGGAATTCCAGAGCTTAGAACCAAGGCAGCTGAAGGCACAACCGCCAGTGGTGGAGCATTTAAAATCTGTGATGTTCAAAAGGCCAGATAAGGCAGTGCAGAGGTCAAGGAAGATTATGGGGCCGGAGGAGATTACAGACATAGGGAGGGGCATTGGAATAATCCAATCTAGAGGTGATAAAGGCATTGATGAGGGTTTCAGCAGCAGATAAGTTGGGGTAAGAGTGGAAACGGGTGAACTGGGCTGTCTCAGATAGAACGGATATGAGGTAGGAAGCTCAATTCATGATCAAATGTGATTCTTTGGTTATGGCTGGAAAGATAGGAATGAAACTAAGCGAGTGCAGTCCCATCCAACTGGGCGACGGTGGAGAGGTTTTGGAGCAGAATTTTGTGGTCAACCGTGTCGAAGGACGAGAAGGGATAGATTACCTTTGTTGCAGTTAATTAGGATGGAGTCAATAGACAGAGCAATGCATGGAGGGATTTCTGATTCTAAAGTCATTGTGCCATTTCTGCCCACAAACACTTGCATGTCCAATAAATATTTGAATCTACTTTTACCAAGTTTGTAAAATAAAATTCTACCTGTTGATTATCCAGATAACTTATAGCTGATGCTCAAAGTGGTAAATAATTGATGTTGTGTTTATGGATTTAGCAAGGCTTTTGATAAGGTCCCCATATAGCAGACTGGTCACGAAAGTAAAAGCCCATGGGATCCAGGGCAAAGTGGCAAGTTGGATCCAAAATTGGCTCAGAGACAGGAAGCAAAGGGTGGTGTTTTTGTGACTGGAAGGCTGTTTCCAGTGGGGTTCTGCACGGCTCAGTGCTGGGTCCCTTGCTTTGTGTGTTCTATATCAATGATTTAGACTTGAATGTAGGGGTATGATTAAGAAGTTTGCAGATAATACTAAAATTGGCTGTGTAGTTGATAATGAAGAAGAAAGCTGTAGACTGCAGGAAGATATGAATGAACTGGTCAGGTGGGCAGAACAGTGGCAAATGGAATTCAATCCGGAGAAGTGTGAGGTAATGTATTTGGGGAGGTCTAACGAGGCAAGGGAATACACATTAAATGGTACGACACTGAGAAGTGTAGAGGAACAAAGGGACCTTGGAGTGCATGTCCACAGATCCCTGAAGGTAGCAGGCCAGGTTAAGGTGGTTAAGAAGGCATACGGAATACTTGCCTTTATTAGCCGAGGCATAGAATACAAAAGCATGGAGGTTATGTTTCAACTGTATAAAATACTAGTTAGGCCACAGCTAGAGTACTGCGTGCAGTTCTGGTCACCACATTATAGGAAAGATGTGATTGCATTAGAGAGGGTACAGAGATTTACGAGGATGTTGCCTGGACTGGAGAATTTTAGCTATGAGGAAAGATTGGATAAACTGGGTTTGTTTTCTTTGGAACAACAGAGGTTGAGGGGAGACCTTATTGAGGTGTATAAAATTATGAGGGGCCTAGATAGAATGAATAGGAAGAATCTTTTTCCCTTAGCAGAGGGGTCAACAACCAGGGGGCATAGATTTAAAGTAATTGGTAGGAAGTTTAGAGGGGATTTGAGGGGAAATGTCTTCACCCAGAGGATGGTGGGGGTCTGGAACTCACTACCTGAAAGATTGGTAAAGGCAGAAACCCTCACCTAATTTAAAAGATACTTGGATGTGCCGTGACCTACAGGGCTACGGACCAAGAGCTGGAAAGTGGGATTGGATTGTTGGCCGGCGCGGACACGATGGGCTGAAATGGCCGCCATCTTCTAGGATTCTATGATTAATGTTAATATGGTTAGCCTTGCCTCCCTGAAAAAAATGACTCTTTGCTAGCCAGTCTTTTCAGAAATGTTTGCAGTGTTTCCCAATCACGTACAATAGCTGAGCTCTCTCTGTATTTTTATTTCTTTGAGATTTCAACCCACTAATTTAATTCATGTAGATTTGCGGCCAGTTCAAACCCAGTCCGGCCACTTTTGTTTAAAATCAAAGACTTTACAGATTTTTGATGTATTATGTAACAAGACAGTGAAGCAGTTGAGATGAATTTTGAGTGGAAAAAGAAAAAAAGTTTCTGGTCATATCTCGTGTCTTAAGTGCTTCACATATAACAAAGCCGTTTTGGGCACAAGACTCGACAATCAGCAATGAGTTAATGACCAGAAAATCTGTCAGTGGTGGTTGTTGATGGAGGAATATTGGCCAAGGCACAAGGTGGACTCCTTGCTGTTGATAGTGCCGGTGGGATCTTTAATGTTGCTCTAAAGTTCAGACAGGCAAACAAGGCTTTACTTTAATGTCTCGTTTGAAGAATGGTTTCTTGGTTACCAACTACCCAATTTATGCCAGAAGTGGCTAGCTGACAGCACAAAGTCCATGTCCCCAGCTTGGTTGATCCGGCTATATGCAGACAGAGATAGTTGCCAGGTCTTCTTGACTCAAGACAAAGTAAGAACTCTGGTTTAAGGCTATGCTTTGTTAAATTAAAAACAAAATAATTCTCAGGATGTGGGCGATGCTGACAAAGCTGCATTTATTGCCCATCCCTCCTAGCCGCAGTGATTGTTTTTATAACTGAGTGGATTGACACTTCAATGGGCATTAAGAGTCAGCCCACCTAGCATGGCACTGGTCACGTGTAGGCCCGTATGGAGATTACGGAGTTAGGGAGGGGTGAGGCCATGGAGGGATTAAACACTAGGATGACGGGTTCTTTTCCCTGAACATCATTCACACTCTGGCAGCCTTCATTGCCCAAATTTTTCCAATGAAGAAAAAAAATGGCCGAGTGTGAAAGGGGTTGCTGATCACCTGTATTGCACTACTGGCCAAGGCAAATTTCACCCCCAACGTAACAAAGTATCACTATTTAGAAATTGAAGGAGTCAATCAAAGTTTTGACAATGCAATAATATTGTTACAGATATTTTGCCAAAGAAGATCTTTGCAAGTGAATACCTGAAGATGCTCGAGGAGGAGAAAGGAGGAGGAGGAGGAGGAGGTGATGAAGATGGTAATGACGACGAAGATGACGAGGAGGAGGAGGATGATGATGAGGAGGAAGAAGAAAACGAGTCCTAAATAAAGATAGAAAGTGCCTTTTTCACTACCAGCGTCTGGCTGCAGATTGTACGAAGGCTGCAATACACAGCACGAGAGAAACTCAATACCCAAGACTATTGTGTATTTGGGATGAATCAGCACAAATCTAACTATGCACAACTTCTAAATTCCATAATATGAGCCACAAAGAACTGAATAATAATCAGATGGTAAGTCTGGGCTTAGTGTTTTGACAGTTCCTTCAGTTCAATGAGAGGAAACTACTATTTCTTTCAAGAAAGAGATCAGATTTTTTTCGTTCCTGTTGGTAAATAACATGACAAACTTGTTATAATATTGTGTGTATATATAGGGAATATACTTTTGTATGTTTGGAAAAATAAAGAGACAAATGCATTACTGGACTGATGGATTTCATTTAATTACCATCAAAATGTATACAGGTTTGAACCTTATCCAGAATCACCCCTTGTCCAGAACCATTCCCGGCCACCACCAGAATCATCCCTTATCCAAAACCATTCCCGGCCACCGGGTGGCGCATGCGCAGAACAGGCCAGGTCCTGAGGGTTCCAGATAAGGGAATTTCAACCTGTACTAGGAAGTGCAGTATCTCTGTTAGAAGAAACATGCTCAATTTTATAGTTCTGAATTTTCAGTAGGGTGAATGCAGCGTTCTTGCACTCCCGGTGGAGAGCTGCCTTTGGAGAGCGAGAGCACTGATCTATTCAACATCTCTCCCTATTTGTAAGTGGCATCTGTGGCTCAGTTGATATCATCACCCCCCCCGGTTTTGGGTTCAAGTCCCACTCCAGAGACTGGAGCACAAAAATCTAGGCTGACACTCCAGTGCAGTGCTGAGGGAGTGCTGCACTGTTGGAGGTGCCATCTTTCGGATGAGACATTAAACCAAAGTCTCGTCTGCTCTCTCAAGTGGACGATAAAGATCCCATGGCACAACTCAAAGAACAGCAGGGGAGTTATCCCCGGTGTCCTGGCCAATATTTATCCCTCAATCACCATAACAAAAAATTAATTATCTGGTCGTTATCACATTGCTGTTTGTGGGAGCTTGCTGTTTGCAAATGGCTGCAACAGAGACTGTACTTCAAAAAGTACTTCATTGGCTGTAAAGCGCTTTGAGACGTCTAGTGGTCATAAAGTCTTTTTCCTTTCCTCATTTGAATGCAAGCTCCAGGGAACATGTTCAAAAGTTGTACTAAGCCTTCCACTAGTCTCTAAAATGTAAGTGGCAAGAAGGTAGTCGTGTAGCAATTTGCTTTTACATTGGCTACAAGTGCAACTGGTCCAAGGCAGATTTTTCAAATGTAAGCTTTAAATGGCTTTTAGCTGGCCTGTTTCTGGTGCCCTGCTGGCTCGCTCTTAACATTAAAATTTTACCATTTGGATGCTGGCAGAACTGCTCAGTATTTATGCATTCCGCTGATTTGGGAGTGATGTGAAGCCAGTCGTATAAGAAGTGCTATTGGCTTGCATAACTACAGTGTTAAGAGATCTAAAATTTCCTAATTTTTAAAAAATTCACTTCACAAAGATAGGTGGGAAAGCAAGTTGTGAGGAGGATGCAAAGAATCTGCAAAGGGATATAAACAGGCTAAGTGAGTGGGCAAAAATTTGGCAGGTGGAATATAATGTGGGAAAATGTGAGGTTATCCACTTTGGTAGGAAAAATAACAAAGCAAATTATTTAAATGGGGAGAGATTACAAAATGCTGAGGTACCGAGGGAGCTGGAGGTCCTTGTACATGAAACACAAAGTTAGCATGCAGGTACAGCAATTAATTAGGAAGATAAGTAGAATGTTGGTCTTTATTGCAAGAGGGATGGAGTATAAAAATAGGGAAGTCCTGCTATTGTACTTGTTGGTGAGACCACACCTGGAGTGAGGCGTACAGTTTTGGTTTCCTTAGTTAAGGAAGGATAGTACGTGCATTGGAGGCAGTTCAGAGAAGTTTCACTAGGTTGATTCCTGAGATGAAGGGGTTGTCATATGAAGAAAGGCTGGGCCTATACTCAACAGAATTTAGAAGAATGAGGTGTGATCTTATTGAAACGTATAAGATGCTGAGGGGACTTGACAGTAGATGCCGAGAGGACGTTTCTCCTTGTGGAGGAATCTAGAACTAGGGGGCATAGTTTCAAATTCCATTTAAAATGAAAATGAGGAAGAATTTCTGCTCTGGGGTTCATGAATCTTTGCAATTCTCTACCCAAGAGCAGTGGAGGCTGGGTCATTGACTATATTTAAGATGGAGATAGACAGATTTTTGAACAAAAGGGAATCAAGGGTTATGAGGAGCGGGCAGGGAAGTGGCATTGAGGTCAGGCTCATCTATCTAGAATAAGGGAGAACCAGTGGATGTGGTGTATTTGGACTTTCAAAAGGCTTTTGATAAGGTCCCACATAAGAGATTAGTGTGCAAAATTAAGGCACATGGTATTGGGGATAATGTATTGACGTGGATAGAGAACTGGTTGGCAGACAGGAAGCAAAGAGTGGGAATAAACGGATCCTTTTCAGAATGGCAGGCAGTGACTAGTGGGGTGCTGCAGGGTTCAGTGTTGGGACCCCAGCTATTTACAATATACATTAATGATTTAGACAAAGGAATTGAATGTAATATCTCCCAAGTTTGCAGATGACACTAAGCTAGGTGGCAGTGTGAGCTGCGAGGAGGATGCTAGGAGGCTGCAGGGTGACTTGGACAGGCTAGGTGAGTGGGCAAATGCATGGCAGATGTAGTATAATGTGGATAGATGTAAGGTTATCCACTTTGGTGGCAAAAACAGGAAGGCAGATTATTATCTGAATGGTAACAGATTAATAAAAGGGGAGGTGCAACGAGACCTGGGTGTCAAGGTACATCAGTCATTGAAGGTTGGCATGTAGGTATAGCAGGCAGTAAAGTCAGCAAATGGCACGCTGGGCTTCATAGCGAGGAGATTTGAGTACAGGGGCAGGGAGGTCTTACTGCAGTTGTACAGGCCTTGGAGACCACACTTGGAGTATTATATGTAGTTTTGGTCTCCTAATCTGAGGAAGGACGAGCTTGCTATTGAGGGAGTGCAGCGGAGGGAGTGCAGCGAATGTTCTCCAGACTGATTCCCGGGATGACAGGACTGACATATGAGGAAAAACTGGATTGGCTAGGCTTATACTCACTGGAATTTAGAAGAATGAGAGGGGATCTCATAGAAACTTAAAATTCTGATGGACAGGTTAGATGCAGGAAGAATGTTGATGTTGGGGTAGTCCAGAACCAGGGGTCACAGTCTAAAGATAAAGGGTAAGCCATATAGGACCGAGATATAGGGAGAAACTTTTTCACCCAGAGTTGTGAACTTACGGAATTCTCTGCCACCGAAAGTTGTTGAGTCCAGTTCGTTGGATATATTCAAAAAGGAGTTAGATGTGGGCCTTAGGGCTAAAGGGATCAAGCGGTATGGAGAGAAGGCAAGTGTGGAGTACTGAGATTGCATGATCAGCCATGATCATATTGAATGGCGATGCAGGCTCAAAGGGCTGAATCCCCTGCTCCTGCACCTATTTTCTATGTTTCTATGATATGTTCTTTGTGGGTGATGTTGAGGGTGCAGCCAATGGTTATTCCATCACAGATAGACTTGGGAAGAATTGTACCAATAGCTGTTCTCTTAATAATCTGTTGTCTTAATAAATGCTTCAGAAACCTTGGTTCAGCAGATGATTAGCATTGTATTTCAATTTATCCATTGAAGGGCAAAGCTCAAAACAATATTCTAGAAAAAGTTAATCTGGATTTTTTGATAACTGCTCAAAATAAGCAACAAAAAAAAATTTCAAATGGAAATCTAAAACCAACACAAAATGCTGGAAACACTCAGCAGGCCAGACAGCATCTGGGGAGAGAGAAACAGAGTTCACGTTTCAGGGAAATGACCTTTCATCAGAGCAGTTTTTTGAGTTCTGATAGTTACATGAATGCAATTCTTGATCTAATTCCTGAAGACGAAGGCAAAAAGATCTTAGTCTATTCTTCCCACAGAAGGAAGGGGAAAATAAAACAAAGGGATGCAAGAGTTGAAGTTGAGTAGTATCAGCAGGATGCTTCTTCTCCCTCAAAGGTGAGTCTTTCTGTTCATTAATGGTGATGTACTGAATTCTCAAATGATCTCTGTAACTATTAGAAATCTCTGTCGGAGGAATATTTTAAATTTCGCTCTTAACTTCTAACTCTTGAGGTTCTGGGTGTTCAGGCAATAGAAACATTCCCTTGCATTGAAGAGTTGCTGGATTTTAACAATGGACTGAAAATACTTAATTAAATTAGAAGTAAATTCTTAATGAGATATACTCAGTAATTTTAATTATCTGGAGCCATAAGTAGGTAGGCATCAGCCATGGCTCAGTGGTACTACTCTTGCTTCCGACAGAAGGGTTGTGGGTTCAACTCCCAGTTGAGCACAAAATGCCACTGCCGTACTGAGGACGTGCTGCATTTTAGACGAGATGTTAAATTGGGGCATCGTCTCTGCTTTCAGGAAGATGTAAAAAGATCCCATAGCACTAAGATTAGTTTAATGAGAACCATAAATCTGTCTCACTTTTGCTTGGCTCTGGTCCAATGACCAAGACAGTTACTTTGCCATGAAGTGCAGATCAAACTACACCAAATGAAAGATCAATGAACATAACATAAGAAATAGGAGCAGGAATAGGCTTACTCAAGCCTGCTCCGCCAGTTAATACAATCATGGACTCAGGTCCAATTCCCTGCCCGCTCCCCATAACCCCTTAATCCTTATTGGTTAAGAAACCGTCTGTCTTAAATTTATTCAATGTCCCGGTTTCCACAGCTCTCTGAGGCAGCGAATTCAACAAATTTACAACCCCCAGAAGAAATTCCTCCTCATCTCAGTTTTAAATGGGCAGCCCCTTATTCTAAGATTATGCCCCCTAGTTCTAGTCTCCCGTATCAGTAGAAACATCCTCTCTGCATCCACCAGAAAAGTTGCACAAGACAGGACTAAAGGCTGTCTATAATCCACATCACAACGATGTACCGATAGAGAGATGGTGGATCACTGATAATGGATTGAGAGGCAGTATGCCACCAATGGACTGAACAGGAGGCCATTCAGCCCCCCTGGTCATTCCAGCAGATCTATCTGTAAATCAACTACATTTAGCCACCTTTTCTCTATATCCCTCGTACCCTTGCCTAACAAAAAAAAAATCTAGAAACCTCAATTATGAAAATTTCAATTGACTCAACATCCACCACTTTAGGGGGTGAAAAGCAGGGAAGTTTCAGATTTAGACTACCCTGTGAATAGGGCTAAATGGCCTAGCTCCAAGGTTAAGATTATGCCTCGTTTCAGATTCCCCCACCGGAGGAAATAAGTTTTCCTGTATCTACCCTATTGCTTACCTTTTTCAATTAGATCACCCCTCAATCTTCTACGTAATACAAACTAAGTTTATGCAACCTATCCTCATAACCCTTGAACCCCCGGTATCATTCTGATGAATCTGTACACTCTAAGGCAGATATATTTTTCCTAAACTGTATGCAGTACTCCAAATGGTCACAGTTTTGTACAATTCCATTTTGTCCCTACTACTTTGTATCCCTTGTTGCTTTTTATAGCTCTCCCAATCTGTTTCTTTGAGGGGTGGCTGAAGAATCATTTATTGCTGAGGAAACATTGGTGTCCACTCCGCAAGACGCCAATCTTGACATCTTAACGTTTCACCGACCATTGGGGACATAGGTCAACACAAGGTCGATGAAGCATAGCAAAGCACCAGTAACTGATGGCAGTCCTGGAGAGTTTATGTTACACTCTTGCTGAGCACCTGCACAAGCTGTTCTAACTAAGCTGGAGAGAGAAGGTCCTATGGGACCTAAAGAATGCAAGAACAGTCATCGATATACAACAAAGGAGAAAAGTCTGACCATGGTAACTATCAGGACATCTCACTTCTTTCCATAGCTGTCAAGATTGAGTCAATCTTAATTGCCTTCACAATATAGTGGATAAAGAGGCTTTTGGAATCTCAATGCAACTTCACAGCAAGCTGAGGGACTATTTCAAAAGTGCAGGAAGTAAATCCAAGACTCACGTACAGCATTTATTGACTTGACCAATCGTGTCACCCAAACTTGAAACTTAAATGAAATTTGGTTTTCTGGAGAAAATCTTGACAGTTCTGAAACAACTCCATGATGGGATAAGTCAGAATGTGTAATTATATACATGCAAGTTATTTCTTTAAAGGAAGCAAGTTGTAGGATGAAGTTTGTTTTTAATAAGAAGCCGGAGCAGTTTCTGGTAAGATGATCATATCAAATTAAATAATTGCATTATTCAAGAGGGAGTTAGATATGGCCCCTACAGTTAAAGGGATCAAGGGGTATGGAGAGAAAGCAGGAAAGGGGTACTGAGGTGAATGATCAGCCATGAACTTATTGAATGGTGGTGCAGGCTCGAAGGGCTGAATGGCCTACTCCTGCACCTATTTTCTATGTTTCCATGACAACAATAAATTGTTGCTGCCAAGTCATCTTCATTTATCAATCACATTAAAAATTTCACAATAAATTACAATTTACTTTTGAATTCATTGATACAATCGTAGGGAAGTTATTTTCAGTTTCTAGTCAAAAGTTTCTCAGTCAGTTTTGAATTTGTGTAACTTTTGTTGTAGTCTCAGGGGTATAGCGAGTCTGAAAAAGAAACATTTTTTGGAAGGTCAGACAATTACATGCATTTCTAACCAGTTATTGCAATGTGTGGCCTTACCAATTTTGGGAAAACGTTTTCATGCCCCTCTCTCGGACTCCCAATGCCAACTGACCTGTATTTCCACCATTTCTGCTTTTTCGCCCATTATGGCTCATCATCATTCACCTCCGTTCAGTCCTCAAGCGTGACCCCGAACTTCCTGTCGCCTGTCACTTGAATTCTCCACTCCACTCCCACTCTGACCTCAGTCTCCTACACTGTTCCAATAAAGCTCAATGTAAGCTTGAGGAACAGCACCTCATATTTTGATTCAGTACTTAACAGTCTTCTGGACTCAACATTGAGTTCAACAATTTCAGATCATAACATAACATTAAAAAATAGGAACAGGAGTAGGCCATACGGCCCCACAAGCCTGCTCCGCCATTCGATAAGATCATGGCTGATCTGATCATGGACTCAGCTCCACTTCCCCGCCCACTCCCCATAACCCCTTATCGTTTAAGAAACTGTCTATTTCTGTCTTAAATTTATTCAATGTCCCAACTTCCACAGCTCGCTGAGGCAGCGAATTCCACAGATTTACAACCCTCAGAGAAAATTTTTTCTCATCTCTTTTAAATGGGCAGCCCCTTACTCCAAGATCATGCCCTCTAGTTCTAGTCTCCCCTATCAGTGGAAACATCCTCTCTACATCCATCTCGTCAAGCCCCCTCATAATCTTATACATTTCAATAAGATCACCTCTCATTCTTCTGAATTCCACTGAGTAGAGGCCCAACCTACTCATCCTTTCCTCATAAATCAACCCGCTCATCGCCGGAATTAACCTAGTGAGCCTTCTCTGAACTGCCTCCAATGCAAGTATATCCTTTCGTAAATATGGAAACCAAAACTGCACGCAGTATTCCAGATGTGGCCTCACCAATACCTTACATAGCTATATCAAGACTTCCCTGCTTTTATACTCCATCACCTTTGCAATAAAGGCCAAGATACCATTTGGCCTTCCTGATCACTTGCTGTACCTGCATACTATCCTTTTGTGTTTCATGCACAAGTACTCCCAGGTCCCGCTGTACTGCGGCACTTTGCAATCTTTCATTTAAATAATAACTTGCTCTTTGATTTTTTTCCTGCCAAAATGCATGACCTCACACTTTCCAACATTATACTCTTCTGCCAAATTTTTGCCCACTCACTTAGCCTGTCTTTTTGCAGATTTTGTGTGTCCTCACACATTGCTTTTCCTCCCATCTTTGCATCATCAGCAAACGTGGCTACATTACACTCGGTCCCTTCTTCCAAGTCATTCAAATAGATTGTAAATAGTGGGGGTCCCAGCACTGATCCCTACGGCACCCGACTAGTTATTGGTTGCCAACCAGAGAATGAACCAATTATCCCGACTCTATTCTCTGTTAGTTAGCCAATCCTCTTTCCATGCTAATTTGTTACCCCCAACCCCGTGAACTTTTATCTCGTGCAGTAACCTTTTATGTGGCACCTTGTCAAATGCCTTCTGGAAGTCCAAATACACCACATCCACTGGTTCCCCTTTATCCACCCTGTTAGTTACATCCTCAAAGAACTCCAGAAAATTTATCGAACATGACTTCCCCTTCATAAATCCATGCTGACTCTGCCTTACCGAATTTTGCTTTTTCAGATGTCCTGTTACTGCTTATTTAATAATGTCCACATTTTTCCAGATGACAGTTGTTGGTGATTGTGCTGTTCCCATTTACACCGCTTCTAGATCCATCTTTTGTTTGTTTACTTGTCCCATTACCATCTCCTTTTGCCTTGCACCGTCATCCCTTCTGTCATTTAATCTCTCCTGCCTTTCACCATGTCACGGATCTTCCCTTTTGTTCCATCCTCCCTTCCCCTACTTTCCCTGCCTCTGCACTTGCTTAAAACCCATTATAACTAACTTTTTTCAGTTATGACGAAAGGTCATCGACGTGAAACATTAACTCTGTTTCTCTCTCCACAGATGCTACATGACTTGCTAAGTATTTCCAGCATTTTCTGTTTTTGTTTTGGATTTCCAGCATCTGCAGTATTTTGCTTTTGTATGCATTTTATTCACTGACACTTCTCTTCCAGGAAAATAAATTCTGCTGCTCTTTCCGGCAGGATTTCTGTTCGGCTTTTACCAGATTCATCATCATTGCTTTCAGTTTCGCTTCTCGCGTTTGATCCGGTATCTGCCAAAACTCGCTTTCACAACCACATCTCTTTCCTCAGCAACTGTCTCCAGCTCAGGTGGATTCCAATTGAAATTCCATCCTTCATGTTTAAGATCCATCGATGATTACAGATATCTCCAAGATAGTCAGCTTTCCTCGAACCACTGCTCTCGCCGCATCCCGAGATCCACGCTCAACCGATCTCTTCAGCAGTACCGACTCACTATCTCAAAGCTGTCCTGGCCTGCAGTTCCATTCCATCCTTCACCAAATCCTACAATTTAACAAAAACATTTTTTTCTTCCTTTCAGGTGTCAAGGATCGCAAGCTTCAACAACACTTGGATCCCAACACCTCTCTGGAACCTTCTTCCCCATCACTTTCCTCTGACCCCATCCGTTCTTCCAATCTCACCCCTTGCCATGTTTTCACTATTCCCTGACCTTCCCCTTTCTGATCACGAGTGATCAATCCTCAGCAAAGACCTCAGCTTCATCCCCTTATTTCACTTTCTCTCTCTCCCCCTCCCCCACACACCTCAATAAATTTCAAGCTTGGCAGGACGCCAAGCTCTTCCTTCGCCTGTGCGCCCACTTCTTTGGTCAGGACTCATCCCCTCACAGTGAACTCTGTCTCCCGCCTTCAGAATTCTCAATCCACCTGGTGCATTTCAGGAGGTCTAACAAGGCAAGGGAATACACGTTAAATGGTACGACACTGAGATGTGTAGAGGAATAAAGGGACCTTGGAGTGCAGGTCTACAGATTCCTGAATGTAGCAAGCCAGATAGATAAGGTGATTAAGAAGGCATATGGAATACTTGCCTTTATTTATCGAGGCATGGAATACAAGAGCAAGGTTACGCTTGAACTGTATAAAACACTGGTTAGGCCGCAGCACTGTGCGCATTTCTGGTCACATTACAGGAAAGATGTGATTGCACTAGAAAGGATGCAGAGGAGATTTACAAGAATGTTGCCTGGACTGGAGAATTTTGGCGATGAGGAAAGATTGGAGATGCTGGGTCTGTTTTCTTTGGAACAGAGGAGGCTGAGGGGAGACCTGATTGAGGTGTATAAAATTATGAGGGCCCTGGATGGAGTGGATACGAAGGACCTGTTTCCCTTGGCAGAGGGGTCAACAACCAGGGGGCATAGATTTAAAGTAATTGGGGCGAGGTTTAGAGGAGATACGAGGGGAAATTTTTTCACCCAGAGTGTGGTGGGGCTCTGGAACTCACTGCCTGAAAGGATGGTAGAGGCAGAAACCCTCATTAAAAAAAATACTTGGATGTGCACTTAAAATGCCTTAACTTACAGGGCTACAGATCAAGAGCTGGAAAGTGGGATTAGGCTGGATAGCTCCGGTGCAGACACGATGGGCCGAAATGGCTGCCTTCTGTGCTGTAAATTTCTCTGATTCTATGAATTGGATTAAATGCAAAAGTCAACTGTTATGGGACACTATAGCCACCAAAAGAGTAATATTTACATTGAATGGGGTTTCCCTTACCAAATTAAAAAGCCTGTTAAAAGGCAAAGACACGAGGGGGGAGATTTACTTGCTGGGGCAAGCATATCAGCAATTTTATATTCAAAATAGAGACTGAAGTCGAGCACCACAAGATGGATTGCAGGATAGTTACAAAGCAATAGGGGTACAGTAGCATAGTGGTTATTTTACTGGACTAGTAATAGAGGGGCCTGGACTAATGATCCAGAGTCACAAGTTCAAATCCCACCACGGCAGCTGGGGAATTTCCTTTCCACACAAAACTTTGTTTGTAAAACATCAATTTTTCCTTAGTGGGAATGTATAGCTCTAATACTAGTGGCTGGTAACAAGAAGAGCATACACAAACAAATTGCGTTCAATCACCACTTGTAGGCAACCAGTTAAAGATACAGAAGTTTATTTGTTAAGAAAATGTTCATACCATACGGCTAGTCAAAAAATTGATATCTTGGATTCACAAATTCATATATAATGATACTTGTACATCATATCCTGTCAAGAGTTTACAGCATAGTCATTCAGCTCATTAAAAAATATTGACTGAAAAAGGAATGGACAAATTTAACCTACAGTAAGTATTTACACAACATTAGTAAAACAGACTGCAAGCAATGCAAATCCTCATTGCCACAGGAGTGTAAACTGCTCATTCAAGCGCAAATGGACCACAAACACTAGGTTAAGTAACAAACCTTATTTGTGCTGGTTAAAAAGATTTTAAAAAACAATTTGCATTCAAAACTACCCTATCTTAAAACATAAAAGCATGAAGAAAAATTTACTGGAAGTCCACTTTGTGCCCAATTCTACCAGTGCCCTAAAAAGGAAATAAGCCAACACCTTAAAATGCAGTAGTTACAGAAGGTAGATGAGTTTGTGCAATTCAAAAAAAACAGCAAAACAAATACTCAAAACTTTTTCAATGCAGCATATGTCAGGCTTTTGAGGTACTTGAAACTATTTTAAATCCTCTTTTGCCTTAAAGGATTTACAAGTAGCATTTTATTTTCTCTTCAAAACCATTGTCCAGGATCACCTCGTTTGTCCGCAGTTTTTTCTGTTAACAGCCGTCATATGGCATAAGTGACTGCTGAGAAAGTGCAACAATACTGATCATTCTATGCAGCATAAATAACGATGCTTTACAATTTTTCAAAATATATTAAGTTTTCAACCTATTTTGTTCATTTAAGCAGTTTATGTACAATATAGTCATACACTGCTATTTAACCCCGTCAGCAGATTTTGACATGCAATGGGATGATTACACAAGGCACAAAGAACAAAATAAAGCACTATAATAAACTTGAGGAAAATAGAATTGTTTGCCTAACTTTGCACCAATTCAAAATTAATTTCAAAAACTAAAAGCTGCTCATTTTGGTCTTTTTGTTATGTTTTGAACAAGGGAAATACACCGTTTCATAATTATAGTTGCAGCAACCAACTATTGAGGTAGGTCCAGATTAGGGTTGAATGGGGGGGGGGGGAGGAACAAAAGAAAATCAAAAGCAAAAGCCAGTTTCTGCCAGTGCCTCTTCCCCAAACTTAAAAATATGGATCTTTCATCCACCTGGTGCAAAAACACTTGGCTGGAAATGGCTTACCTGGTCTTGGGGCAGAAGGAATAGGTCGAGGTGACCTTAAAATGTAGATGAAAAATGCAAGTATTCTTTTGTTCCCTTCTTGTGCAGTGTGGAATAACTTACATTAAAGCCATTTTCCAAGCGTTCAATACAGAATTCTGATTCACATTTATGAAATTTCAGGCCAAATAAATAAAAGGGAGGCCAGTCAAAGCATACATAATGTTGCACAGCCATCTTGGCACCAAATTCACTTTCCATTCCCTCCCAGAAGAAATAAATCTATAAAATGTCAAAAATGATCATTTTACCTTCAAGGATTGAAGTAATCATTTAAACAAATGGAACAGTCTGTGAAACATCATTACTTCCTTATGTGGCCTTACATAGTTTATTTTCCAATATTTAAACAGTATTTTGGGAGGTTTATTCCGATCAGAGGCAAACAGAAGACAGTTGACACACTTCAGATTATTTCTGAACTTCAGTTATTTCCAAAGCACCTTTTTTTTTTGCATGACAGCTTGATGGAAGATATGCTTTTTGCATTAGTTTTTTTTTCTTTTAAGTGCCCAGTGACTCATTACGTATAAGCTGCTTAATATAGTTCGGCTGCTCAATCTTTTTTTGGAAAAAAAGACGAGATATTTTCTAAACAGCAGATTGGAGGTTTTAGCTGACAACCCTGCTATTACAATCTGATTTGTCTTGCATCAACATATGAACATTAAAGCTTTAAGGTGGAAACGATGGATCAATAACTCAATGTTAAAGTTCACAAACCAAAACGATTGGCAGCACTACGGTTCTGAACAGAGCAGAAAGCACAAGATCTGGACCTGTCTGCAAGACCACCAGTTTCTCATAAATGGCAACCAGAAAAAAATCCAATGTAAATCATCCAACTGAAGAGTAGAAATCACAGCACGGTCAAATAATATGTCATAGTGCGGTGCATTAACATTATTAGTTTAACAATACAAGGTTGTATACATTTTACAGAGCAACGCCTTGTGAATCTTAACTGGATTTGTCCCTGGATAATATCAGTAGGTTTCCTGTATTTCTCTGCATTTAACGAATGACTCCTTACCATTCCCTCTCCAAAGCAAAGTACGCAAATAAGCTGAGCACAAATTATCAGAAGCTGATTTCCATAATGTTCAGAAGGATTTTAATTATTGGAAAGTAACTTGGGTTAAATAGTTCTTCACTGAAGCATCAAATAATACAAAAACAGGATCGATCAGATTAATGAAAACAAGGCAAACCAAGTCAACTTGCAAGGATTATAATGTAGCTGCTGTGAATTTATTCAATTAAAATGGAAACTACAAGTTATTTTTTGTAATTTCAAAAGGTTAAAACCTTTAGGTTAACTAATGTTAACCTAAAGATTTTAAACTCCAATTCCAAAAAAGTAGTTTGTAGTTTTAAAGAATAGGCTCAGATTGCTAATGTCCTTGGATATATTCAGTGTCAACACCGGGTTTTTTTGCTATAGGTAACTTAAATGTTATGAAAAAAGGAAGGCTACATCTACTTGGCTTCCATTATTATTAAGTACTTCTTCTAAGATGCTAGTACATGTTCTTTTGGTAGATATGACTGGGGGGGGGGGGGGGGGGGAGGGGAAAGAGAGCACAAAAGAATTCTCACACATACAAGATCCAGCTTATTTTTAGCACCACTGTGACAAATGTAAAGGCTTGTGGAAAGTGCACTATAAGTGTGTTTTACACATTGTTTGATCTGTTTTTTAAGTTATAATTATGCCATGCAGTGGAGCCACTAAGTTATAATTGCAATTTACAATGATTTATTTTTTTACAATACAAACATGGGCATCCTGCTAGGTTCATGAATTTTGAGAACTGAAATGATTAAAGGCCACACAAGCTGAATATTGTCCTTAATATAAAGACTCTCAAAAGAGAGACAGTATGTAATGCTTACAAAGATTGCAACTTAACTGACTTTCAGACACCCATTTTATATACCTCAGAGGTCGATATGATTTTAAAATGCCACTGCCAAAAGATGGCACACATTTTAAGAAGTCACAACTAAAAAAGAAATTTGTAACCAATTCATACCATTTGTTACTTTGTTATTAGCCTTTAGTTTACTGGAGTTGTTTACACTGATGTCTACAAAATTATTTACAAGCACAAATATTTCTCAATTATGCACAACTGACATTTACAATAGAAAATGCTAATTGCCATTTAATTCCCATGATGAATTATGCTACATGCTTAAATTACTAAACTGTTTTACAATCTAGTCCCTTATCTACATTTTTGTAATTATTAGAGTAACTATCCCAATTGAATGTTGGCCACCAATGGCAGTAATTTATAATAAGGCAGATTTAATCACCCAATTGCAGCACCAATTGTTTCTCAAATGGCAGTGACTGCAATAAATTCTCATAAAGAGGTGCTGCTACCACAGACCATACAATGATCGCAGCATTTGTATTTGAATATGGATTCATTTTCTCTGATTTAATGTCAATACCACTGCCAATATACAGCGCAACAACAGAGAATACAGGGGCCAGTTCGCAGTAGCACCCATAACTTTGAAGCAAGATGTAAACTTTTTATAGTGCTGGTTAGAGATTGCTTAATAGCTAAGGACACTTTAATAACCAAAGCCGCCCCAGAAACCGGAACAGAGATATGCATCTAGGGATTGTCCAGTTCTAAAACAATAACCCAACACAGTCATCCAGCTGTAGGCAATGACTAACTGAAGAATACTAACTAAAAGTAACTATGGCAATGTATTCCCCATCATCTCTAAAGCCGCACAAATTTGCTTGCCAATTTACTTTTTAAAATTTATATTAAAAGAACAGCTGAGTTTGATCCAGGATGTCACCAAATAAAATAAGTGCAATAGTCAATGTTTTAAAGGAAAACAGAACAGAATGGGATGAAGCAATTGCAAATACAATGGAACTTTGTTATTGCAAATTTCTCAATAAAACCTTTCCTTCAACATGGCAGCTCAATCATCAATTAACAGAGCAGCTCAAACAACAAGATAAACCTTTGGTTAAGAACTTCTGTCCAGCCCTACAAGTTTGAAATTCAACTATACACTTTAAAACAAAAAAATGAATATAAACTACTGCTTCATCAGATCATCATGCTGGTATTAGTATGCTTAAAAAGGGGTTAAGTTCTAACATTGGTTCACCCCCTACCTGAATTCGAGTGAAATAATGCCTCATCTCCATAATTTAGCTTTGATAATACATATCTGCCCTAATTTTGAAATCACTTTTTTTTTTACAATGGAAAAACACTAAGTGTAGTCTTTAAAGCCCTGAGTATTCATTATGCTGTTACTACTTGCTATATGGTCACTTATTTAATTTCTATATTAATAGCCCTGCACATTTGAAACTGTGCTACAGTCCAATCATAGAGATTTGCATGGACAACACACCAGCTGGATGCGTTTGATCTTTGAGTTTCCTCTCCCTCCCAGCAAACTTCCCCTCTCCTTCCTTCAGGTAATCCACATGTAACTGTTAAAATCTGCACTACACAGGAAACCTAAGTGCAAATGTCAGTCAAGACTCAGGCTTGAACTTGGGTCTCCCGAGTTAATAGCTGAATGCTTTAGTGTTGTAACTAATGAATGTCACAGACATTCCTGCACTTATACAGATTTTTCATAATTACTCAGCAGCCTCATTAGGATTATTTCAGAACTAGAGACTGTTGCATTTAGTGTGTCCGTCACTATATTCTTCCTCAACCTCTATTCCACAATTGTAAGTAAAAAAACATTGCTGGATTCAATTAGAGGCATTAGGACAATATGTTGTAACTCACTGCATTTTTAGAAGCACATTTCATCAGTCCTTCCAAGTACATATTTCATAAATAAAAGATTTTAAAAATAGTCTGAACTTGTTTGGCAAAATATGCCCATTTTTGTAATGTGATTTGCAGCATTTTGTCACCACACCTGTACAGAGTACCATGCAGCCAGATACAGAAGTAGATGAACAGTTTAAAACTCTTCTACAGTACAATTGCCTGTATCTACATCATGTTTGTTACATAACTTCAAAAGCAAAAGTTTTATCCAGAAGATCTATGTACAATATAGTTTTTATTCATGGCCACATAAATAAGTTGCTAACACTGAAATTTATGCTGGTTGCACCTTCTTTTGAGATTTAAAAATTTGTTGAAGGGTTGAGGTATGTAAAACTGGATGTTTTATACAATGTTTTGAGTCACTTCATAAGTGCATATAGGCCATTGAAAAGATAATTGTATATACCATACAGAAAGATTTGGCTTCAATCTGGGGATGGATTTTAATCCACGAATCATCAGTTTACATCAATTAGATGACTACCATTACAAAAATGCTTGCCTCGTGGCAAAAACCTAGCACCATCTTTGAACTGCATTGCCAACATGACAAGTGGTGTGTGCTCATTCTGGTTTTGCTGGCACGAGGATAACCACGAGGTAGTTTAAAAATTTACTTCATTCTCAAAGTTTTGATTTTGATAGTTCTCATCTGACTGCCCTGTAATAATTGAATTCAAATAGGTGAAGCGGTTGTCATGGCAATCCCTATATCCAACATGGCGGCAGGCCACAGTAGTGGGAGACTAACCATAGCAGAAAAATATTTCACTTTCATCATTGGCGTTATTGTATCAAGATCTGAGAACGAAACAATTGCAGCATCTTACAAAAATATCAAGAGACTTTAGCTCAATATATAAAATAGTAGTGCCCATCTGTTCTAGTTATGTTTTATAGATTGTCTCCAAAGATTAATTGCTTCAAATACACACCAATATTTTCTACTAAACACACCTTAAAAAGAGACTGCATTCCTTCTGTTGGCAATCTTAGATTATATCTCAAAACTGCTGAGAAAGTCAAACTTATACAATATATTGTCTGCCCAAAAATGAAAAACATTAGCTCTTCATAAACTTACTTTCAGTGTTAAAAGACTTTTCCCCCCCCCCTTACTGACTCATAAGATGGCCATGTTTCACAGTACTGTATTACAGTAGTCTTTGAATTCACTGGATAAAACTCCAGATATAATAAAAAGGAATGCTGTTTACGTTCTATTTTCAGTTTCAAAATTCTGCCATTTGAAGCCAACAAACGGGATACTATTATCTTTAAAGACTCTCACCATCCTCCAAATTCGTCCAAATTACCATCCTGAACAAACCTTCATCACATATGCAGTTACTAATGCATACTATGATGCTTCCACAGAATATGCTACCATCTCTTTCGAAAAGCTTTCTACAGGTTTATTCTAGTTTTATCGAATGCAGAATTAGGTTGCATTTATTTAATTTCCATTAGTGACTATATGTACTGAGACGACTACCACAGGCCCCCAAATATTCCATGTTTTTGCTCTTCAAGAAAAATATTACAGGTGACTTGATTCACACATTAACAACCATGTAACATTCCACCTCATAACTGAAAGGGGCCTATAGGGTATTGCAATGTACACAGCAACAGAAACACATCTAACTGCTCGTTAGTCACTACACTGCCTGGGAAATGCAGTCGGTCTGGTCTTAGCCCAGCTCTGTTCAGAAATCCCAACTGAGGACACCGGTCAAGCAAAATACATAGTGCGCAGTGTGTCCTGGTGAACCTGTACAGCTTTAGCCAGAGCCTGCTGATCCCGGCCATTACTCTGGCCAGATGTGTGACTCCCTTCAGCACTGAAAAGGAAAAGAAAGAGCGAGATTAGTTGAAATAGAAAAATACATAGTTAAAATGGCTAGATTTTACAACACAGAAACAGGCCATTTGACACAACTGGTCGATGCCAGTGTTTATGCTCCACACTGTACTTCATATCCCACTATTCCTTTCTCCCACATGTACTTATCTAGCTTCCCCTTAAATGCATTTATGCTATTCGCCTCAACTACTCCATGTGGGATTATGTCCTACATTCTCACCACTCTCTGGGTAAAGATGTTTCTCCTAAATTCCTGATTGGATTTATTAGTGACTAACGGCTATCCTATCAAACCTGCTCAGAATTTTAATGATCTCTATTTGATTATCCCTCAGCCTCATCTTTTCTGGAGAAAAGGGTCCCAGCCTGTTCAGTCTTTCCAGATGTTATAATCTCAGTTCTATTATACTTTTAAATCCTGTTTTTACCTTCTCCAGTGCCTCACTATCCTTTTTATAATATGGAGACCAGAACTGTACACATTGCTCCACATGTGGTTAACTAAGTTTATCATAACCTCTGCTTTTGAATTCTAAAAATGAACCTCAGTTTGGATTTTTATGGCTTTGTTAACCTGCGTTGGTAGTTTTACTGGGCTCAATTTTGGCCAGGAATTGTTCCGTTTTTTTTTGGAGTAACCTGCTTTTTCTGGCGCAGCTTAAAAATCCCCAGTTTCCCCAATCAATTTGCACCAGCGTAACTCACTCAATTATGTTTTTTTTAGGTTAGTTTTTTTTTCTCAAAAGGGGGCGTTACCTACCATCTACATCAGTTCTGCCCATTTAGGTGACTTTGGCCAGCGTATGTGGCCACTTGAGAAAACCCTTGCGGAGTTAAAGAAATCGGCGCAGGTAGGTACATCGTAGGCCATTCAGCCTGGGATAGGGGCAGAAAGCAGAGAGTACCGGCATCTAAACCAACCAAGCCTTACCCTTAGCAATGTTTGCAAACAAAGAGTACTAACAATTCAGTAAGAAATAAAAAATTGAAGCCCTACCTTCATCATCAATCTTGGCCCGGGAAGGCAGCGGGGCTGGTGTGGGAGGCCATTTGGCCTGGGCTAGGGGCGGGACAACGCACTGAGAGGCCACTCGGCCTGGGCTAGGGGCGGGCAGGAGAACTGATAGAAACCATCAGTTCTCCTGCCCGCCCCTAGCCCAGGCCGAGTGTCCTCCCGGTGCGTTGTCCCGCCCTAGCCCAGGCCGAGTGGCCTCCCAAACCAGCCCGCTGCCTTCCCGGGCCAAGTTTGAAGATGACGGTAGGACTTCAATTTTTTATTTCTTACTGAATTGTTAGTACTCTTTGTTTGCAAACATTGCTACGGGTAAGGCTTGGTTGGTTTAGGTACAGGTCCTCTCCGCTTCCCGCCCCGATACCAGGCTGAATGGCCTCCGATGTACCTACCTGCGCCGATTTCTTTACATCTCCGCAAGGGTTTTCTCAAGTGGCCACATACGCTGGCCTCAGTAGAAATGGAGTAAGTATTAGCTGGCCAAAGTTGCCTAAATGGGCAGAACTGGCATAGGTGACTGGTAACACCCCTTTTCTTCAGGTAAAGAGGAACCAGTAGATGTGGTGTATTTGGACTTCCAGAAGGCATTTGACAAGGTGCCACATAAAAGGTTACTGCAGAAGATAAAAGTTCACGGGGTTGGGGGTAATATATTAGCATGGAGAGAGGATTGGCTAACTAACAGAAAGTTGGGATAAATGGTTCATTCTCTGGTTGGCAACCAGTAACTAGTGGGGTGCCACAGGGATCAGTGCTGGGGTCCCAACTATTTACAATCTATATTAATGACTTGGAAGAAGGGACTGAGTGTAACGTAGCCAAGTTTGTTAACATACAAAGATGGGAGGAAAGCAATGTGAGGAGGACACAAAAAATCTACAAAAGGACATAGACAGGCTAAGTGAGTGGGCAAAAATTTGGCAGAAGGGAGTATAATGTTGGAAAGTGTGAGGTCATGCACTTTGGCAGAAAAAAATCAAAGAGCAAGTTATTATTTAAATGGAGAAAGATTGCAAATGCCGCAGTACAGCGGGACCTGGGGGTACTTGTGCATGAAACACAAAAAGGATAGTATGCAGGTGCAGCAAGTGATCAGGAAGGCCAATGGTATCTTGGCCTTTATTGCAAAGGGGATGGAGTATAAAAGCAGGGAAGTCTTATTACAGCTATACAAGATATTGGTGAAGCCAGACCTAGACTACTGTGTGCAGTTACGAAAGGATATACTTGCTTTGGAGGCAGTTCAGAGAAGGTTCACTAGGTTGATTCCGGGGATGAATGGCAGGCAGTGACTAGTGGGGTACCACGAGGTTCAGTGCTGGGACCCCAGATATTTACAATATACATTAATGATTTAGACAAAGGAATTGAATGTAATATCTCCAAGTTTGCAGATGACACTAAGCTGGGTGGCAATGTGAGCTGTGAGGAGGCTGCTAAGAGGCTGCAGGGTGACTTGGACAGGCTAGGTGAGTGGGCAAATACATGGCAGATGCGGTATAATGTAGATAAATGTGAGGTTATCCACTTTGGTGGTAAAAACAGGAAGGCAGATTATTATCTGAATGATGACAAGATTAGTAAAAGGGGAGGTGCAATGAGACCTGGGTGTCATGGTACATCAGTCATTGAAAGTTGGCATACAGGTACAGCAAGCGGTGAAGGCAGCAAATGGCATGTTGACCTTCACAGCGAGGGTAATTGAATATAGGAGCAGAGAGGTCTTACTACAGTTGTACAGGGCCTTGGTGAGTCCACACCTTGAAAATTGTGTACAGTTTTGGTCCCCTAATCTGAGGAAGGACGATCTTGCTATTGAGGGAGTGCAGCAAAGGTTCACCAGACTGATTCCCGGGATGGCTGGACTGACATATGAGGAGAGACTGGATCAACTGGGCCTTTATACACTGGAGTTTAGAAGGATGCGAGGAGATCTTAGAAACATAAGATTCTGACGGGATTGGACAGGTTAGATGCGGGAAGAATGTTCCCAATGTTGGGGAAGTCCAGAACAAGGGGACACAGTCTTAGGATAAGGGGTAAGCCATTTAGGACTGAGATGAGGAGAAACTTCTTCACTCAGGGAGTTGTTGATGCCAGTTCATTGGATATATGCAAGAGGGAGTTAGATATGGCCCTTGCGGCTAAAGGGATCAAGGGGTATGGAGAGAAAGCAGGAAAGGGGTACTGAGGGAATGATCAGCCATGATCTTACTGAATGGTGGTGCAGGCTCGAAGGGCTGAATGGCCTACTCCTGCACCTATTTCCTATGTTTCTATCAGTCACCCTACTCACGACTTCCACTCCCCAAACCAACAGGACTCCTGCGTTAAGTACCCATTGTTTTCTACCCTTCAACCAATTTCTTGCATTTTCCCAAGTCTTAACCTGAATACCAATAGCTAGTAGTCTATCATAAGGAATTTTATTTAGTGCCTTCTGGACGTCCAAGTACACAAAGTCATTGGGTTTACCACAGTCCACTTGGGTTGATACTTCCTCAAAGAAATCAAGGAAGTTCATCAGGCAGGATCATCATCTTTTGGTTTTTTTTTGTTACAAGTCTCTCTGCCCCTCTGATGACCCGTGGCATGTTTCCACGTTCTTAAATGTATCCCAGGGTGATTTGAATAGGTACCCCTTCCTCTATTTGTGAGGGAAATGTGCGTAGTTTTAGAAATGCTTGACACTGACCCAGAATGCCAAATATGAAAATATATACCACTTGTTCTTCACCTTGCTGGCTAACAAAAGCATTTTTTTATTAAAATAAAACTTCTAAAGAACTACTTTAAAACAGTTGAATGTGTGAACAAATTCAATTCATACCAGATTAACAAAATTTACTCAACTTAATCTTTAAGTAGATTAGGCCTCCCCAGGTCATTAACTGAAATGCATTCCTCTACCCCACTGCTCTTCCATTATTTGTATGGCAAAATTAGTAAAATTGGCGGCATTTACATCAGAGTTCTGATTTAAGTCAAGCAATCATTTGCAGGATATGAATAATAATTGTAACTTCTAAAAGTTTATCTTAAGATATAATCAAAGCATGCAAAAAAAGTCAAAAACCATTTATATACAGTTTCTTTTCGAAGAGGAGGTTAGCGAACATGTTTGAAGTTGGGAAGACTGAACCATGACAGGTTCCCTTCCCCTTTCAACCACACCCAAGATGAGACACTTTGTTGGATTAAATGCAACTGTGAGCCAGCGTAGATGACTTACTCTCAACTATGACCAACTGAAATCCCTAGAACACAAATGTGCAAAAATATATCTGGGATGTGGGCAATCACTGCAACCGTAACTTTTTTTAATGGATTCTTCTTCCTGAGAATAACAGAAATTTATAGCACCGAAGGTGGCCATTTTGACCCATCGTGTCTGTGCCAAGAGTTATTCAGCCTAATCCCACTTTCCAGTTCTTGGTCCATAGCCCTGCAGGTTACAGCACTTTGGCCCCAAGTTTCCACACGCGGCAAAACAGGCGCCCCTCCGAGCTGGGCGCCCGTTTTTCGCGCCGAAAACGGCGCCTGAAAAAAAACGCGCTATTCTCGAGCGCTTTGCAGCTCGATGTCTGCTTGGCGCGGCGCCCAGGGGGCGGAGCCTACCACTCACGCCGATTTTGTAAGTAGGAGGGGGCGGGTACAATTTAAATGAGTTTTTTTCGTGCCGGCAACCCTGCGCGTGCACGTTGGAGCGTTTGCGCACGCAGTGTGAAGAAAACATTGGCACTCGGCCATTTTAAAAAGTGCTGCAGAAAAAGTGAAAATTTGTTTATTGAACCCTTGCAAAGACTTGTATTTTAATTTTCTTGATATTTCTGTGTGTGAGGGAGTGCATTCTGTAATTAAAGATAGACTGTGATAAACGGGACACATGCACTTGTTTGAGACTATTCAAATTCTTTGTAGCTGTTCAATTTTTAACATTTTTTAATAAAACCACATCGCCCTTCCATGATCAGCACTGAGGCTTCTTGCAGCTTTCTCCCCCTGCCGTCCGTCGGGCCCGACGGCAAACGGCTGCCTGAAGCAATGAGGCTTCCTGCAGCCTTCTCCCTCCCTCCTCCTGCCATCGGGAAACCGCTGCCTGAAAGGCCTGCCTGAAGCACTTTCACACAGGTAGGAACATGGTTTATTTAATCTTTTCTTTGCCTATAAATGTTTATTCAGGTTGAATTTATTTGTATAATATTTGTATAAGTATAACTAAGGATTTATTGTAGAATGTAATGACTTCCCTCCCCCCCCCCCACGTTCCGGACGCCTAATTTGTAACCGGCGCCTGATTTTTTAATGTGTAGACAAGGTTTTTTCAAGCCTACAAAAATCTTCACTTGCTCCATTCTAAGTTAGTTTGGAGTACGTTTTCACTGTGGAAACTTTCAAATCAGGTGTCAGTGGCCGGACACGCCCCCTTTTGAAAAAAAAAATTCTGTTCAAAAGTGAAACTGTTCTACCTGACTAGAACTGCAGAAAACTTAAATGTGGAGAATTCCGATTTCTAAGATACTCCGTTCTCCACCAGTTGCTCCTAAAAATCAGGAGCAAATCATGTCAAAACTTGGGGCCTTTAAGTGCACATCCAAGTATTGTTTTAAATGTGGTGAGCGTTTCTGTCTCTGCCACCCTTTCGGGCAGTGAGTTCTAGACCCCCACCATCCTCTGGGTGAAGAAATTTCCCCTCATATCACCTATAAACCTCCCCCCAATTACTTTAAATCTATGCCCCCTGGTTGTTGACACCCCCCCACCCACCCCGCCCCTCCCCCGCCAAGGGAAACAGGCCTGTCCTATCCACTCTATCCAGGTCCCTCATAATTTGATACACCTTAATCAGGTCTCCCCTCAGCCTTCTCTGTTCCAAAGAAAACACACCCAGCATCTCCAAGCTTTCCTCAGCCAAAATTCTCCAGTCCAGACAATATTCTTGTAAATCTCCTCTGCAGCCTTTCCAGTGCAATCACATCTTTCCTGTAATGTGGTGACCAGAAATGCATGCAATACTCCAGCTGCAACCTAACCAGTGTTTTATACCGTTCAAGCATAACCTCCTTGCTCTTATATTCCATGCCTCGATTAAAAGGCAAGTATTCCATATGCCTTCTTAACCACCTTATCTACCTGGCCTGCTACCTTCAGGGATCTGTAAACCTGCACTCCAAGGTCCCTTTGTTCCACTACACTTTTCAGTGTTGTACCATTTAATGTATATTCCCTTGCCTTGTTAGAACCCCCCCTAAATGCATTACCTCACACTTATCCGATTGAATTCCATTTGCCACTGATCTGCCCTCCTGACCAGTACACTGATATCTTCCTGTCGTCCGCAGCTTTCTTCTTCAACCACACAGCCTAATTTAGTGTAATCTGAAAATTCTTAATCATACATTCAAGTCCAGGTCATTGATATATATCAGAAAAAGCAAGGGACCCAGCACTGAGCCATGCAGAACCCCGCTGGATACTGCCTTCCAAACACAAAATCACCCATCAACTATTACCCTTTATTTCCTGCCTCTGAGCCATCACTACCCACTCTGCCCACTTTCCTTCTAACCAATTTTTTTTTGCGCCTTATGGAACCAATAATGCTGGGATATGGGCATAGACATCTTTCCGGCTTAACACCCAAGTGTCTAAAGTAGATTTAAACCCCACTTTCCTACAAGCTGTTTATACAATTTTTAACATAATTTAACTTAATTTCACAGTAAAAGAAATGAAACCTAGCTTGTACTCCAAACTAACAAGCCCAAACATTCCACTGATAAGTTTGCCTTTTAACAACAGCAAATTGTCACTCACAATTTTAGTCAATCTGCTTCATGGGTTAGGCCAACTTTTGGAACAAGATCTGGGGGTCCGTCAGTTTACTATTGGCTTCTGAGTTTCCTGGCTGCAGGGTCCTATGCAAAATGTATTTGGGCAGTCTCAATCCAGTTTTAGTGGGCACAGAACAAAACTGCCTCTAATTTGGCAGAGGCAGGGGCCACAGATGCGGGAATGCACTGGTGCATTAGTGCAGCAACATACTGATAATGCAGAGTAATGCTTACTCTCCATCCAACTGTGCTGTCGTTGCAATGGGAGTGCTCGATGCTGATAATGGGTCATTCCTCACCTTGATGCGCACAAAATTCACAGAAGAACCGAACAAATAGTCAAAGTCTCAAACGGTTTTACATACCTGTCATGTTCCTTGTCCACCAAATGGTATCTGGCACGAAAAGCCACCAAATGAGCGTAATAGGCTGGGGCTGGGATGGATACTGACCGCGTACATCGGACATATGTGTGGCAAAGTTGATATGTGAGAATCTGAAGTTCATCTGCATTGAAGCGGTTATCATCCCATAGCACATGGTAGTGAGATGGTCGGCTTGTTCCCTAGAAAATATGTTTGATTATTAACCTCTTGTTTTAATTTAAATCATTTTTTCAAATCACTTCTTACTTAATATATAGAAGTACAGCAGGTGGAACATACAATCTGCTTACGTATTCGTTTCTCCATTCTGCTGGACTTCCAACTAGAAAGTTCAAATTAGTCTGCATCCTGAAATGTCATTCACGTTTGGGATTCTGACAAAGATGCTGGTTTATCAATGTCTTTAAAAGATGGAAAATTGGCCTGATAGGAGTTGTGCGCGGAAAGCTTACTGTCATGTGGCTCAAATTACAGCATTGACAGCTTTTGTACAGAGGTCAGCTTATTTTCAAGTGGAGAAAGGACAGGGTTAAAGAAAGTCCCGCACACTTTTTTTCTCTCCCATTCCACATCACACAACCACCACAGTGCTTTCCCCAGCTGCAAAGTCAGAATAGATTGGATCAAGACCACTGAACGTTATCAGTGGATGGGCTAACTATACAGATGTAAAATTGTTCAGTTTGAGCAAATGGCTAGTTTTTCCTTGTTACCTCATCAAATTCCACAAAATCCTTCAACAGGATCGTGAGCACCTCTTCCGACATTCAATGTGATACTGAGGGAGCACTACATGCTGGACACATCATCCTTTAGATGATGATGTTAAATCAAGATCCTATTTGCCTGTTCAGGTTGATGTTAAAGATCTAATAGCATTACTTGAAGAACAGAGTTCTCCTGGTGTCCTGGCCAATATTTCTGCTCAACAAATAGCAGTAAAAAAAATTAGTTGGTCATTGATGTTCCTGAAACAATGCTGCTGTCAACTAGTCACTGCACTCAAATTAAGTCACTACGTGAATCCCGTTGAGTCACATTGATGTGATAAGGCATTAAAAAACTTGAATTGACAGCGCCTTTCACAACCACTGGACGTCCCAAAGCATTTTACAGCCAATGAAGTACTTTTTGAAGCGTGGTCACTGTTGTAAGGCAAGAAACATGGCAGCCATTTTGCGCATAGCAAGCTCCCAAAAACAGCAATGTGATAATGTCCAGATAATCTGTTTTAGTCATGTTGATTGAGGGATAAATATCGGCCAGGACACTGAGGATAACTCCCCTGCTCTTCAAAATAGTGCCATGGGAACTTTTACATCCATCTGAGAGCGCAGACGGGACCTGGTTTTAACATCTCATCCGAAAGGCAGCACCCCAACAGTGCAGCACTCCCTCAACACTGCAGTGGAGTGTCAGCCTAGATTTTTGTGCTCATTTTTCTGGAGTGGGACTTGAACCCACAACCTTCGGACTCAGAGGCGAGTGTGCTACCAACTGAGCCACTGGCATTGTCTCTTTCTTTGGTTCAGCATTGTTTTATGGTGGTGATATTAACTTAAAGCATTTCTTTCTTTAATAATTTGCATATAATATTTCAGCACTGGAATGATGCATTTACCCAAAAAGACAATTAACTGTGACAGGCAACACTTGAACTTAAACTCCACTTCATGACTCTTTATTGAGGTAACCCTGGTCTATTCCACAAACTCCATACCATTGGAAATATCCTCTGTGACATTCATAGGGGACATAAGTCTCAGAATAAGAGGCCGCCCATTTAAAACTCAGATGAGGAGAAATTTCTTCGCAGAGGGTTGTAAATCTATGGAATTCTCTGCCCCAGAGGCTGGGTCATTGAATATATTTAAGATGGAGACAGACAGATTTTTGAGCGATAAGGGAGTAAAGGGTTATGGGGAGCGGGCAGGGAAGTGGAGCTGAGTCCATGATCAGATCAGCCACGATCTTATTGAATGGTGGAGCAGGCTCAAGGGGCCAAACTCCTGCTCCTATTTCTTATATTCTTATGTCACTGATTCCATTTCCCTCCCGCCCACTGTCTAAGGTTGTGAAACACTGTTTACATTCACAGCGTCTTATTCAACTCCATGCGCAGCTTCTGACTATATAATCTTCTCCATCACGAAGACTGCCAACTTCCACCTGCACACCATCGCCCAGCACCACTCCTGCTTTAGCCCATTTGCTGCTAAAACCCTCATCTATGCCTTTGCCACCTCAAGATCATACTCCAAGGCTCTCTTGACCAGCCTCCCATCTCCACCCTCTAAACATCAACTTATCCAAAACTCTGCTGCCCGCATGCTATTGTGTACCAAGTCCTGCACACCCATCAAACCTGTCCTCGCTAACCTAAATTAGCTCCCTGAACCCCAAAATTAACATTTCTGCTTCATGGTCTTGCCTTCACATTTTAACCTTCTCCAGCCCTAAAACCCACCAAGTTCTTTCAATTTTGGCCTCTTATGCATCACGCCCTTTACCCTACAATTGGCAGCTGGCTAGACCTTACGCTCTAGAATTCCCTCCCTAAACCACCTTAAAACCCACCTCTGTGACCTAGTTTTTAGTCGCTCTTAAAATCTCCTTTGCCTTGGCATTGTTTTGTCTGAAGCACGTGGCACATTTTCCTTTACGTTAAAGATGATGTATCAATGCAAGATGTTTTTGTTATATATTAATCAAGTAATAATCCATATTTGATGACAACAATTTGCATTTAACATAGTAAAATATCCCGAGGCGCTTCATACGAGTATCGAGCAAACAAAATTTGACAGGAGCCACATTAGGAGATACAAGGACAGATAACCAAATTGAGGCATTGCCGGACCGGGAACCAATGTAGGAAAGTAAGCACAGGTGTGATGGGTGAACGGGACTTGGAACGAGTTAGGGAAAAGGCAGCAGAGTTTTGGATGAGCTAAAGTTTACAAAGGGTGCAAGGTAGGAGGCCAGCCAGGAGAATAGTCGAGTTTGGAGAGAACAAAGGTGTGGATTACAGGGAAATTACCTGTTTATTATTCTATGTTCAATAGGAGGCATAGTTTCAGAAAAGGGGCACCCATTTAAAACAGAGATGAGGAGGAATTCCTTTGCTCAGAGGGTCGTGAATCTTTGGAATTCTCTACCCCAGAGAGCTGTGGAAGCTGAGTCATTGAATATATTTAAGGTGGAGATAGACAGATTTTCGAACAATATGGGAGTCGAGGGTTATGGGGAGCGGGCAGGGAAGTGGAATTGAGGCCAAGATCAGCTCAGCCATGATATTGAATGGCAGAGCAGGCTCAAGGGGCCAAAAGGCCTACTCCTGCTCCTATTGCTTACGTTATGTTGATATATATATTTTTTTTAAACCAACCTGAATACCAGCATGGCTGCACAGGTAAAAGTCAAACTCTGACGGATGAGTTATTTTTGTATCCACTGTTGTGCCTGCTGGAATATTGCCACTTTTGCCAACCTGTAAATAAAAAAAGTTTGAAATTAACAGAAGATAGCACAAGGTGCAAGAAGCCACGCTCAATTACAGTTTACAGGCTCAAAATAAATTGCGTTTCCAGAATTTTTCACAATTTGTATCTTTTCCAGAGAAATTTGTGGATTGTTGACATATGCTCAGGTGACAGAGGTACTGCTTCTTCTTTCCGGAGGCCATCCAAGGGTTATGTTATCTCTCTAATTGAAAGATACTGCAATAGATTCTGCATAGAAATGCTTGGAGCAAAAAAGGCCACAGGTCTCCAAGACTACTGCCAGCCCTTGCTGAATTTTGAGCAGTGTCAGTCCCGTACAGAGAGGTGCTAATGCATCCCTTTGGGGTTTGGCCTCACTAAATTTCACAATCCATCACAAAATAGAACCATTTCATTTAGTACACATTTGTTGCTCGTGCTGAAATATACATTTCCTGCTTTTCTGCATTAAACTCCAATGGACATTCCTTCATAATCTGCTCTTCAATGGTCCCCAGAACAAGCATTCTATATTGACCACCAGAAAAGGATTTTTGAAATTTGGATTTTTCATTTCTTGCTACATTTGAGAGTTCACATATACTTTTACACCCTAAAATGTTAAAGAATCGGATTTATATAGCGCCTTTCACGACCACCAGACTTCTCAAATCGCTTTTACAGCCAATGGAATACTTTTGGAGTGTAGTGACTGTTGTAACGTAGGAATCTCAAACTATTTTAAGAATTACAGCACATGATTACAGACAGTTAGGAGGTAATCTGTGCAGCCTATGCCAAGTTTTTTTAAAAACATATAAAATAGTATACAGTGAAGCAGAGTCAAACCAGCCTAAAGTTGCTTGGCATTCTCTCATCTGTTACTGTAAACAACTACCTGTACTATGAATCTAGTTATTAAAATACTGTATCACATTTCCTAAGTATGAAGTCTACAAAGCCTCCTACCCGTTCATTCTTGTCAGTACAGAAGAGCCTGGTGTGATGTCGCTTTTGAACCACAATGAAAGTGATGCCAGGCTGGTAGTCCTTTTCTAGCTTAATGCATGCCTCTCGAATGGCCAGCAACTCATGATGGAGCACCTATGAAAGTAATTTACGGCAATGTTAGTTTTATTTGGAAGACAGCAGAGAATACAATTAGATGCAATGTTCAGAAGAGCACAAATCCAAGTACACAATTTATATAAACAGTTGCAATCTCAAGCATCTCTGGGATGTGGATGATTCCACATATAGTTACTCATTTCAGATTCAACCATTTTTAAAGCCATTCATCTATTTTTATTTTAAGTGAAAATGTTTCACACATATGCCAAAAAGGATGCTAAATATTTAATTCATTTCAATTTGTAAATTCAAATTTGTCTTTAATAAAATTAATTATAAGACTGCAAAAAAAAACTTCGAAAATTAGGCAACAAATTTTCCAACAAGCTTTTCAAGTAGCATTTTTAAGCTGCCCCTGTTCATCAGGTATATTTAGCAGTCTATGGCCATCAAAGTTCCTTCACGCACAGGCACAGAAAATAATTAAACGGCTAATGGAATGCTGGCCTTTATATCTAGAGGACTAGAATAAAAGGGAATAGAAGTTATACAAAACCCTGGTTAGGAGTCCTGTGAGCAGTTCTGGGCACCACACCTCGGGAAGGATATATTGGCCTTGGAGGGAGTGTAGCGTAGATTCACCAGATTGATATCTGGACTCCAAGTGCTAACTCATGAGCAGTACACAAATTAAGGTTGTATTCCCTGGAATTTAGAAGTTTAAGGGTTGATTTGATTGAACTTTTCAAGATATTAAGGGGAACTTATAGGGTAGATAGAGAAAAACTATTTCTGCTGGTTGGGGGGGGTCTAGGACAAGGGGGCAAAGTCTAAATATTAGTGTTAGACCTTTCAGGAAGGAAATTACACAAAAGGTGGTAGAACTTTGGAACACTCTTCTGCAAATGACAGTTGATGCTAGGCCAGTTGTTAATTTTAAATCTGAGATTGGATAGATTTTTTTTAAACCGAAGGTATTACGGGATATGGAGCAACTGCAAGTGTACTGTATGCACATGTGAGTATGCTTACAGGTTTGTACAGCTGTTGCACTGAGAGTGGTTTAGCCAGTCACGTGATATTTACTCGACTCAATAAAACCCCAGTCAGTTGAGTCTAGGTCATCCACGATGAGGTATGCAGTTGTGAGCCTAGTGGATGAACTGGTAATGTGTAGTGCGACTGTTAAACCTTTGTTAATAAACCGACTAGTTCTCAATAGCAATGTGTTGCTGTGAATTCTTAAGCAAAGAACCCATTACAGTAGGTATATGGCGTTAGGTAACAGATCAGTCATGATCTAATTGAATGGTGGAATAGTCTCGATGAGTGAAATGGCCTACTCCTGTTCCGATGTTCCATGAAATAGTAGTAGGAGTATATTTTCAGACTTGAGGGATGTAAACAGTAGTTTGCCGAGATCCATGTTCGGACTGTTGCATTTCTCAATATACATAACTAATTTGGACTTGGATATTGGCAGCACAATATCAAAATTTGCATGCAACACAAACAAACAGTATATTCATTTTTCAAAAACACATCTTTGTTATAATGATCCAAACTGAAAAGTATTTTTCCCTCTTTGTAGGCAGAGCTGCCCCCATTCAGTTCATGAGTGGAGGTGTTAACTAGCATCTGTCCACAATTCAGTTAGCTTGTCAGCAGTCATTAAGTTACAACACACACCTGTGACAGAGACTGTGGCTCTCGTATTGGACTGTACAGCCACCTAAGGGAAAGGAGGTGGGGTAGCTCTGTTAATAAAGGATGATATCAGGGCAGTTGTGAGAGACGATATTAGCTCTAATGAACAAAATGTTGAATCATTGTGGGTGGAGATTAGAGATAGTAAGGGGAAAAAGTCACTGGTGGGCGTAGTTTATAGGCCCCCAAATAATAACTTTACGGTGGGGCGGGCAATAATCAAGGGAATAATGGAGGCATGTGAAAAAGGAACGGCAGTATCGACTGATCAAATCAAATCGTACGGAGTAGCCTGGAGGAGGAATTCATAGAATGCATACGAGATTGTTTCTTAGAACAGTGTTACAGAACCTACAAAGGAGCAAGCTATCTTAGATCTAATCCTGTGTAATGAGACAGAAAAAATAAACGATCCCCTAGTAAAAGATCCTCTCGGAATGAGTGATCACAGTATGGTTGAATTTGTAATACAGATTGAGGGTGAGGAAGTAGTGTCTCAAACGAGCGTACTATGCTTAAACAAAGGGGACTACAGTGGGATGAGGGCAGAGTTGGCTAAAGTAGACTAAACGGTGGCACAATTGAGGAACAGTGGAGCACTTTTAAGGAGCTCTTTCATAGCGCTCAACAAAAATATATTCCAGTGAAAAGGAAGGGCGGTAAGAGAAGGGATAACCAGCCATGGATAACCAAGGAAATAAAGGAGAGTATCAAATCAAAGACCAATGCGTATAAGGTGGCCAAGGTTAGCGAGAAACCAGAAGATTGGGAAAATTTTAAACAGCAGCAAAGAATGACTAAAAAAGTAATAAAGAAAGGAAAGATAGATTACGAAGGTAAACTTGCGCAAAACATAAAAACGGATAGTAAAAGCTTTTACAGATATATAAAACGGAAAAGAGTGACTAAAGTAAATGTTGGTCCCTTAGAAGATGAGAAGGGGGATTTAATAATGGGAAATGTGGAAATGGCTGAGACCTTAAACAATTATTTTGCTTCGGTCTTCACAGTGGAAGACACAAAAATCATGCCAAAAATTGCTGGTCACAGGAATGTGGGAAGGGAGGACCTTGAGACAATCACTATCACTTGGGGGGTAGTGCTGGACAGGCTAATGGGACTCAAGGTAGACAAGTCCCCTGGTCCTGATGAAATGCATCCCAAAAGAGATGGCGGAAGTTGTAGCAGATGCATTTGTTATAATCTACCAAAATTCTCTGGACTCTGGGGAGGTACCAGCGGATTGGAAAGCAGCTAATGTAACGCCTCTGTTGAAAAAAGGGGGCAGACAAAAGGCAGGTAACTATAGGCCGGTTAGTTTAACATCTGTAGTGGGGAAAATGCTTGAAACTATCATTAAGAAAGAAATAGCGGGACATCTAGATAGGAATAGTGCAATCAAGCAGGCGCAGCATGGATTCATGAAGGGGAAATCATGTTTAACTAATTTACTGGAATTCTTTGAGGATACAATGAGCATGGTGGATAGAGGTGTACCGATGGATGTGGTGTATTTAGATTTCCAAAAGGCATTCGATAAGGTGCCACACAAAAGGTTACTGCAGAAGATAAAGGCACGCGGAGTCAGAGGAAATATATTAGCATGGATAGAGAATTGGCTGGCTAACAGAAAGCAGAGAGTCGGGATAAATGGGTCCTTTTCGGGTTGGAAATCAGTGGTTAGTGGTGTGCCACAGGGATCGGTGCTGGGACCACAACTGTTCATAATAGATGACCTGGAAGAGGGGACAGAGTGTAGTGTAACAAAATTTGCAGATGACACAAAGATTAGTGGGAAAGCGGGTTGTGTAGAGGGCACAGAGAGGCTGCAAAGAGATTTGGATAGGTTAAGCGAATGGGCGAAGGTTTGGCAGATGGAATACAATGTCGGAAAGTGTGAGGTCATCCACCTTGGGGGGAAAAAAAAAAAACAGTAAAAGGGAATATTATTTGAATGGGGAGAAATTACAACATGCTGAGGTGCAGAGGGACCTGGGGGTCCTTGTGCATGAATCCCAAAAGTTAGTTTGCAGGTGCAGCAGGTAATCAGGAAGGCAAATGGAATGTTGGCCTTCATTGCGAGAGGGATGGAATACAAAAGCAGGGAGGTCCTGCTGCAATTGTATAGGGTATTGGTGAGGCCGCACCTGGAGAACTGCATACAGTTTTTGTCACCTTATTTAAGGAAGGATATACTAGCTTTGGAGTGGGTACAGAGACGATTCAAGAGGCTGATTCTGGAGATGAGGGGGTTACCTTATGATGATAGATTGAGTAGACTGGGTCTTTACTCGTTGGAGTTCAGAAGGATGAGGGATGATCTTATAGAAACATTTAAAATAATGAAAGGGATAGACAAGATAGAGGCAGAGAGGTTGTTTCCACCGGTAGGGGAGACTAGAACTAGGGGGCACAGCCTCAAAATACGGGGGAGCCAATTTAAAACAGAGTTGAGAAGGAATTTCTTCTCCCAGAGGGTTGTGAATCTCTGCCTAAGGAAGCAGTTGAGGCTAGCTCATTGAATGTATTCAAGTCAGATAGATAGATTTTTAACCAATAAGGGAATTAAGGGTTATGGGGAGCAGGCGGGTAAGTGGAGCTGAGTCCACGGCCAGATCAGCCATGATCTTGTTGAATGGCGGAGCAGGCTCGAGGGGCTAGATGGCCTACTCCTGGTCCTAATTCTTATGTTCTTATGTTCTAAGAACTCAAGCTAAGAGTGGATGCAAGTCTTCCTCGATCCCGAGGGACTGCCTATGATGATAACAGCACACAAGTATGAATTTTTGGTTTTCCATCTCCATTTCCATTTCTTGGTTCATCGGCCAGGCCAAGTCCAAAGTAAACCTGATAAGTTATTTTTTAAACTCAATATTACTACCAGAGTAAATTATCAAACAATTTATGTAGTACCATTGGCTACAATTAGCTTGTAAATTTGCAGCTGTTATACAAACAGGTCATCACTTCCATTAGGTAAGCACGTTTATAGACTTGACAGTCTGTCTAGCCAACAATGCTACTGTGACCCAACAGATCTGCCTCTTTACTTACCTGTTGAAACTGTCCTTCTGAAACTCCATCTCTGTAGAATATAATGCGCGTTGGTTTGAAGCGAGTCGATTTGTAAAACTGGATGAGGAGTTCTCTGACCATGAAAGCAAGGTCCTGGATGATCTCCTGCCGGTGCTGCTGTACACGTACTGTGGCACAATAACGACTTGGGTGAGCATCCATACTACCCACCACCTAAGGAAAATGGGGTGGCACACAGGAGAAAATAAACCTAAAGTAAGCTTCAACCAAGGAACATAGCACACAGCTATCAACTTTGAGGAAACCGTAAAAGTAATATTTTCAAGCAGCAACATTGTCATTACTGATAAAACTTACTTTAAATAAGTGGTGTTCGCACGAAGCGTGAAATACAGAAAGATTGTTTTTAAACCGAAGTGTGTTTTCACTTCATTGAGCAACACTAGGCAGATCTAACAGCTGTTGCTCCTTATAAAGCAACATTTAAAAAATGTGCTTTACAATTGACAATTCAAGTCATCACTGCACTAATGATTGGTCCAAAACAGTAATTTTTACCATGCAACTAACCTGCTATATTTTAGACATTGCAACCAAAAAATATTCACCAACTCTTAGAGGAAATGATCAATGGCTAGTCAAGTCACATTATGGGCCCCAATTTGCCCCTCTTGTTTTTTCGGCGCCTCTTCCTACAATCCAAATGGCGCCAAAAAGATGTCCCGGGATTCTGGCCCCTCTGCCGACTCTCCCGGTGCTTGGCGCGGAATGGCGAGTCCATTGGAGAGGCGGAGCTAGGGCCCTCACCTAAAAGAGTGCCGGCAGCTGTCCGCATGCGCAGTAGAGCGTTCGCGAATGTGCCGTAGCTCCTCCTATGATTACGATGATGTGTGCCTGCAGTGAGAACCAACATGTCCCGCCCCTATCCCGGGCCGAGTGGCCTGCCGCTGCCTTCCCGCACTGAGGGCTACAAGAAATAGGTTGGTGTGGGGGAGGGGGGGGAAGAGAGGGAGAGCGCGAGCGAGAGAACGAGCGAGATTTTGGTGGGGGGGGGAGAGGGGGTGTGGGAGGAGGAAGAGAGGGGAAAGTTTTGATTGGGGGGGGGGGGGGGGGGGGAAATAACCGTGTAGCCAGTAATTTTAATGAGCTTACTCAAAGACTTTCCTTACTTCTGGTGATGAAAATACTTTCCTACGAGAAGGAGGTACTTCTATTTTTTTATTTGGATATTTTGAAAATATTTTGCAAATATGTTGTGTCTCTTTACTTCTTTTATTTTTGTAGTTTAAGCTTTCATGAATGCTTTTGTATAGTAAATTAACTTTGCAAAGTTTGTCATATGTCCTGTATAGATGTGGGATCCTAGTCACTTTCTTTAGTCAAGTCATTAAGTACCTACCTGCGCTGATTTCTTAACTCTCCGCAAGGGTTTTCTGTGCAGCCACAAACGCTGGCCTAAGTTAGTTTGGAGCAACTATTAGCTGTCCAAACTGGCTTAAATAGCCAAAACGGGCATAGGTGGTTGCTAACGCCCCCTTTTGAAAAAAAAACAAAACTAAAAAAAATTCCAACTAACTCACTTACACTGGCGCAAATTAAATGTGCAGAATGGGGATTTTTAAGATACTCCAGAAAAATTAAGCTGCTCCAAAAAAAAACGCAGCAACTCCTCGGCAAATTTGGGCCCTATATTCCTAGATTTCACAACTACTAGTGAATCTCCTGTGGTATTGCTTATGAGTTGAAAGGTATTCGATTTTACAACCGAGGTGATAAACCATGTAATAGTGTATTATTACAGTCACTCATTTAGTGACAGTCAAATTCCATTTTTATTACATGGTATCCTAGGCATCTATTTTCACACTTGCTTATTTCTCCTTAATTATAAATGAATGGCCTTGGTTATATGTTCCTTTGTTTGTGTACTTTTTCAATATTTCACTTGTTTTCAAAGGTCCAGGAAAATGGTAGGCAACATGCAAGTAGGTTGGAAGGCAGGGGTGGATTTCTCACTCATTGCATGGGGATGACTCTGGGGTTCACAGTACTGTCGAGGGGAATGTGGATTGCTAGGATCTGGTAGTAGGGATCTCCTGGAAGCACTTGAGGTCGACAACATGGCGGTGTTGGAAGCAGAAGGTCCCAAGGTACAAGCTGGGTTAGGTTGTTTGAGAATGGGGAGTATTTCTGGGGTGTGAAAATGGGCAAGGGGTGTACATCTCACAGAAAGTAGTTTCCAACAGTTCTTCCCAGAGATGCTGCATTGTGTTTTTTGGTTTGTTCCTGAAAAGTAAATCATTATTTTTCCTTACCCACTGCAGGTCGATAAAGATTTTATGACGGCATAATTATGTTTTTTTTTAAAAAAAAGAAATAACTTTTAGGATTCTCAGTATAACCAGATGAGGTTGTAATCAGAGGTTGTAATCCAGGATCCATGTAAATGTCACTGTAATTACGCAATCCCACCAATAGTGGTGCTGCAACAACTCCACGAGCAAAGGTATAATTACATTTCCAAATAAATGCAGATCTCGGAATTTATAATTGAAATGCATGCAGACTTAAGATTTTTAATATATCTTTGATATTTCTTCACCTAGGTATTCAATTTTTATCCCTTACTAATTTTAAAGCTGAGGATACAGGAGGGTATGCAAGATGTATCAAATGGAGGTAGGGGTCCGGTATTTTGCAGGATTAGAGTGGAAGGTACAGTTTAGCTGCACTGAAGCAGCACTTGATGTTGGTTGCACTGGGAGGGATGGTCCTGGGCTTGACAGCACTGTAAGAGAGAACACAAGGTTTGGCAGAATTTGGGCATGGAATCTGGTGTTTGGCTCACTGATGGATTCTTTGGGTCAGCAGCAGAGAGGGAAGGGAGGGCACGGGCTCCAACTCGGCTGCACAAGTTTCCAGGAGATCTCGGCAAATTGAATTTAGCACTTGGGAATTGGTTCTTGATCTTTCTATCTCTAGTCAGTGCTATTCATTCTCTTCTGGCTCCTCTCATCAGAAATATTACATTTTCTGACCACCAATAGAACTCTGGTGGTAATCTAAGAATCTTTTTTAACAGGAATTCAAACTAGCATAGGCAGAGACTGTTTTTTATCTTAGCATGACATTTTCTGAAATTAAAATAAAGCATTTTTTATTTAAAAATTTAGTTGAAAACATATTCATCATTTGCAAAAACATAACTTAAATACTGTTGCATAAAGAAACACAATTTGATGTTCCACTAAGGTGGATAATGTTTATAACTTGAATATAAACAATAGCTACATCAGGCATAACCAGTATAATTTATCTTCTTCGAAGTGAAGCAGGAACAAACATACACTATACTACAACAGGTGCTGTTTTGATCTTGTATTTGCCCATGACAAGAACCTCAAGTATTTGACTTAAGAATATTGTAGCAATCTCAGTGGGTCAGGCAGCATCTGTGGAGAAACAGGCCCTTCAACAAAGGGTCATCGACTTGAGATTTTCAGCATTTTCTGTTTATATTTCAGATTCCAGAATTTGCGGTATTTTGCTTTTGTATTGAAGCAATCTGACGTGTTAATCCTAAGGGCTCGTGATTAAAGACATAGTTGAAGAGATAGGTTTGTAAGATGGCTTTGAAGACAAAGAGAAAGGTAGAAAGATGAAATGGCTTTAGAAGAGAGATCCAGGTGAGAGGAACGTGGTGGTTGAAATATTAGCCTTTGATTGCAGAACTGATTGAAACGGACAAAAAAAAAATTACACAATTTGTAAATCTCTCGATTTGGAACCTCGCCTCAGATGGACACCCAGACCACCATATTCGTATATTCTACATACCATTTCAAATTTTTTTTTGGAAATTGTTTTTTAAACATTCACAATCAATAAACTGAAGACAACTAAAAATACAGGGACTTACTGCAGCAATAGAAGGTTTTTTCCCATCTCCAGCTGGTGGATGTGTTACATCTGCACCCAAGAATATTACTGGCTGCTGAAACACTGCCGGCCTAGAAAAGTAAATACATATTTTGGAACCATTACAAACTGTTCTATTTTATGACCACAATAAATTACATCAATATTAAAAGGTTATATTTACAGCTGGAAGGACATTCCAATAGGTTTCCTCAATAAGTTAGTTACCTCAATCTGAAAATTGAATGTTAAACACATGGTTCGGAGAGATTCGCATTTCTTGAAACACCATTCAAGCATCATGGGGACTTAGAAGACCAATTCAACAGAGTGTAAATGTACCGTAAAATTGATAGTTTCCTTGCATTTCCGCTACGACAGTTCTCTAGACTTTCTACATCTTATCTATTATTTTAAATAGCTACAAACATTGGAAATTTTAGTATACTGGTCACAACACAAGATATTGAAGATAGTTTTTCAACAGGCATTGATGCATAGTTAAATCAGCACTATAAAGAACCGATTGTGGTTGGGTTAACACTTGTGGGAAAAATTCATTTAGTTTTGGTGTACTTTACATGTAAATGAAAAGCCATTGAAAACATGTGTTTTTTCTTAACATTTATTATCCCTACATAAAAACAAGTGCAGGAATTGAGCCTAGGACCTTCCTAGTCTAAATTGTTCAGCTTTGGCTCAGCTGTAGCAGTATTGCCCGATTCAGAAGATTGTGGGTTTAAGCCCTAATCGGGACTGGACACTTCAGTGCAGTACTGAGGAAATGTTACACTGGCGGAGCTACCATCTTTCAGATGAGACGATAACCATGACGCCTGCCCTGAGTTGGATGTAAAAGATCCCACGACACTATTTCAAAGAAGAACAGGGGAGTTCTCCCCAGTGTTCTGGCCAATATTCATCATTCAACTAAACAAAAAAAATCTCGTCATGTATCTCATCACCGTTTGTGGGGCCTTGCTGTGTGCAAATCAGTGATCACATTTTCCTACATTACAGCCATAACTACACTTCAAAAATATTTCATTCGCTGTAAAGCACTTTGGGACATCCTGAGGTCATGAAAGGTGCTATATAAATGAAAGCCCTTCCCTTTAGACACAGTGAAGGTGTCAATCATGCCTGCTAACTAAGTCTGGAGCAGCCTTTCCATATCTAGAAGTCATGTAATATCAGAAGACAACATAGGCAGGTATCAGGAATGTCATATATTCAATGCAAAATCATACAAAGCAGGCACCAGTAAGCTGAAACCGCAAATGTTCTGACCAAAACAATGTTAAAATTTAAAACAAACATTTTTTTTCCATTTCAAAGAAAAATTGTAAACAAAACGACTAAAATAGTGAAAGGAAGAAGTGGGAAAAAAACAACATTGGAATGTTTAGTGCAGCATCAAACAAAGCATGATGATTACAATGAGTGAATGGGAGAAACAGAGGATGTGACCCAAGTGCAAGGGGTCAGCTGACAAAAGGCACAAACTCCCCATGGGATTTTCTCCACAATTATGGTAGATATTATGGGCCCAAGTTTCCACATGATTTGCACCTGATTTTTAGGAGCAACTGGTGGAGAACGGACTATCTTAGAAATCGCAATTCTCCACATTTTTTTTCTGCAGTTCTAGTCAGGTAGAACAGTTCCACTTTGGAACAGAATTTTTTCTTCAAAAGGGGGCGTGTCCGGCCACTGACGCCTGATTTCAAAGTTTCCACAGTGAAAACATACTCCAAACTAACTTAGAATGGAGCAAGTGAAGATTTTTGTAGAACTGAAAAAACCTGTTCTACACATTAAAAAATCAGGCGCAGGTTACAAATTAGGCGTCCAGAACGAGGTGGGGGGGGGGGGAGAGGAAGGGAAGTCATTAAATTCTATAATAAATCCTTATTTATACTTATACAAATATTATACAAATAAATCCAACCTGAATAAACATTTATAAGCAAAGAAAAGATTAAATAAACCATCTTCCTACCTGTGTGAAAGTGCTTCAGGCAGGCCTTTCGGGACCGAAGTCTCGGGCCGGCCCCATCCCCAGATTTACAGGTAGGTGGCGTTGAGTCGGGTCGGGTCGGGGAGGGGAGGTTCAGTTCAGGTCGAGGGGAGGGAGAGAGAGGGTGGGGGAGAGGGAGGGAGGGAGAGAGGGGGGGGGGGAGAAGAGAGGGAGGTCAGGTTGGGGAGGGGGAGGTCAGGTCGGATCCAGTCCGGGGGCGGGAGTCGGGTCGGGTCCAGTGTGGGGGAGGGGAGGAGCGCGGGTCGGGTCGGGTCCAGTCGTGGGGGGTGATAGAGCAGGAATCGGGTTGGGTCCAGTCCGGGAGGAGGGGGGGGGGGGGAGCTGGCCGTGGGAGGAGCCTTATTCACGCAGCCCCAGTGAGGCCATTCGGCCAGGGCTAGGGGCTACTTGCTTCGGGCCCCTCCCACACAGTTTCGGGCGCCTGGAGCTACTGCACTTGCGCGCCCACTGTAGCGCGCATGTGCAGAGGTCCCGGCACTGTTTTCAGCGCAGGGACCTGGCTCCGCCCCACCACAGCTCGTGCTGCGCTGCGCCGAGGGCCAGAGGACCTGCAGGGAGGTGGAGAATACCGAGGATTTTTTTAGGCGCACTTTGTGGCGCGAAAAACGGGCGTCCAGGTCGGGACTGCGCCGTTCTAGGCGCGTGTGGAAACTTGGGCCCATTCTGTTAAGACCAATGAATGAAGATAAATGTCCATTTTATGAAATTATCCAAAAAAGGTGAATTTATGGAAATAGTCACTTAGCAGATGCAAAAAAAACTCCACTGACCTTCCCTGTGGCACCAAGATGTTATTGACACCTCCTAACTTTACATTGATCTTCAGGCAGAGGTTGGAAAGTGTTTGTGGAGAGGTTTTCAGCACATTTTTCACCTGCACACACTGCGTTGCCATGCCAAGTAATGTGTCGCCCACACGCTTCACCTCCGCTGTCAATGGAAAACACTGCTTATTGACATACTTATGAATTCAGTTTTAGTTCATTATTATTCAATATTTAAATGCATTAATACAGTTAGTGCAGATGGTGAGGCAACATGGGAACAGGAGTAGGCTATCCAGTCACTCGAGCCTGTTCCATCATTCAATTAGATCATGGCTGATCTGTACCTCAACTCCACTTATCTGCATTTGATTCATATTTCTGGATATCCTTACTTTAAAAAATATTGATCTGAGACTTGAAAATTTCATTGGATCCAGCAAACACAGCCTTTTATGGGGATAGTTTTCCACTATCCTTTGGGAAAAAGTGCTTCCTGATTGAAGTCCTGAATAACATAGATTTTAAGATTGTGCCACCTTGTTCTAAATTCCCCCACCAGGAAATCATTTCTTTATCTACCCCATCAAATTCCTTTATCATTTTAACCACCTCAATTAGATCATCCTTCAACCTTCTAAGCCAAATGGAATACAAGTTTATGTAATCTGTCCTCATAATGTAACCCTTTAAATCCCTGTTTACAGTCTGGTGAATCTGCACTGTACTCCCTCCAAGGTCAATATATTCGTGAGGTGTGGTTTAAAACTGAACATAATACTCCAGATGGGATTTGACCAAGGGTCTCTACAAATGAAGCATAATTTCCTTCCCTTTGTGTTCCAGCCTCCTTTAAGTAAGGCTGACATTCCATTAGCTTTTTAGATAACTTTTTATATTGGTGCACTAGTTTTTAAGTAATTTGTATATATGAATACCTAAATACAGTTGCTCTTTCACAGCCTCCAGTCTTTTGCCATTAAGAAAAATTCCAATTTATCTTTTTTGGATCCAAAGTGCATGAACTCACACTTCCGCACACTGAACTCCCATCCTCAACAGTTTTGCCCACTCACAATCTGCCTTATGTCCTTTTGTAACTTCCAATTCTCAACTACACAATTTAATGTGACTCCTAATCAACTGCCAATCCACTGTGTCACCCAGTTCCCTAGTTACACTTTAACCCATCTCAGAACAAAAATGTACGTTTTGTTGATTTAATTATTACATTTTACCCTCTCTTACAAACATAGGACAATCTACAGTTGGCTATCAGGAGAAGGAGAACAGGACATGGATAGCATTACACCAGACATCCAAGCAGTTATCTGCAACAGCAGTGTAATGCTAGCTAGAGGAATCACTGGCTTTAAGTCACAAAGCAATCCATTCTTAGAATTGGCCAGATACAGCTGGGAATAAGTTGAACCAGGTTTCATACAGCCATTAAACCAAATACAGGGAATAGATGGCTAACCTTGCCTTCTGCTTGACTAGTGAAGACTGCAGCAAGGTCTTTGGCAGCCTTGCAACTGGGGTGTGAACATCTCTGGCAAAATATACTGGCTTTTGGTCACCAGTGAGAGATGGAGAAGAAAACCCTAACTGACAGGAATCACTTGGGAATTGGGAATAAATGATCTACTGAAGTGTCTGGAAAATGTCACATCTACTTTTGCAATAGCGATCTTATTTAAGAAGTGCACATAGTGCATTTCTGCTTCTGATATCCTGATAGATACATCAGGAAATATTTTTAGTGCCTTTAACTAGCAATATTTAACAGTTCAGTTTAAAAAAAAATCTCAAGCCCTGAAACTCTAAATATACTGACCATAAACTGGAGTTTTTCCAGGAAGCACCACCACCACCAGCTGAAGTCCTGCATAGGTATTCTTCAGATGCCTGAACATTGGTTCCACGCTGTCAGCACCTTGCGCATATTTACAAAAACAAGGCTGACCTTGTATTGGCATCCCAGCATCCCTGGATATCTTCCGTAACTGGTCTGTGAATGCTCTGAATAGAAACAATAGTTGGCTTGGTAAAAGCTTGTTGCAACAATTTTTTTTAAAGTTAGTAGTAAACCATCTGGCGGCGAGGGGTAGGAAAGAGTTAACAATTATTCTGTTTCTTTTTAGTACTCTGAACTAATGTTTGGAATTCATACTTAGAATAATGACACTGGTAAAAAAAAATACATATATTTTTCTAGATGTTACGGTGGAGTGGGGAGAGGAGAAGAGAACAGGGGGAAATGAGAGGCAGTACTTGGATGGGAAAAAAATCTTTGTCTTAGCAAATTTTCTCCTCCTATCCTCTCCTTAAGGCACAGACTCCATGCTATGGATTCTCTGGTATCTCACCAAGTGAGTGCACCTGTGCTCTTGTCACACATCTATGCACACTGTCACTGGTGTATAATTAGGAGCAAAAATCCTGGCTCATTTTTCCTGCCTAAATCAGGGTGCTGAGGTTAATTGTAGCTCCCCTAGCTGCATGCTAGCTGAGATTAGATAACTCAGCACAAATCAGGAATCAAACCTGGGCCCTCCTTGTCTGTATGACTTGGCTAATCACTAGATAAAGTACTCCTCTCAAATTAAGACAGTTTCAATAACTAGGTACACAATATTTAGTGAAAGTTTCACCATTTTGGATCTCCACACTTAACCAGTGTTCAGTATTCTAGGGGAAAAATGTTTGCAACAAAGTTGAAGTGCTTGAATTGCATACTTATCAAATTTGCTGAGTATAAGTTATGGGTACAGTGGATTAAATATATTTCTTACTTGAGTGTATCTTCTCTGCACTGCCTCTGTGGAGCAAAACAGGCAATTGCCCACACTTTGACTTCAATGCCTGTATGAAACTGTTTACCCCGCATATCCCACACACCCTGAATAGGAGTAGCAATGGTCTTGTTCTGCAACAAAAAATTAAAAAGTAGCATGAGAGCAGGAGTATTTCAATGTCACACAATGCAACAGAATTATCCGCTAGCTAGAATGGTGTGCCTTAATTTCAAAGAAAACTACTGATGAGTGCCATCTAAAACCTTTGAACTAAACGATCCAAATGCAATACGGGTAGTTAATTTCAATTAAAAAAATTAGCTAGTCTATACAAGAGTGTTACATGTCTTCACTTGTATTACACAATATACAGAGCATATTCTCCATAATTAACTGATTATCACAACCATATAATAATTGCCACAGCTGCTAATTTTTCAATCTGAGTGATTTCAAATCTAATCTTCGCTAATGTTATAAACCAATTAAGTTTAGGGTTTATGAACTCACTTAATTGCAGCCTTTGTATAAATTATTCTCTGGCAAAACTGACTAAATTAATAATGATTATTTCATTTTACAGATACTTTATAGGAGAAGCTAAAAAATATCATGGATTTTCCACATGGCTGTGATCGGTTTCACAAGAACCCAATAGTTAGCAAGACATTCAATCACATCTCCAGCATTTGCTTTCTATGTTCTGTTTTTATTTAATATGTTCTGTTTAACTAATCATACAACTTCCAAATATATAACACCTTTAACCCAGCAAAGCATTCCAAGGTGCTTCACAAACATTTGAGAGAAGAGGAGATAGAGTGGAGGAAAGGGACACCAGGAAAAGAGTTAGCAAGGTCACTGAAGGCAGAGTCAGTTTTACAACTAAAGCTGTTACCTTCACGTAATACTTTTCAGTCCTAGATAGATTGCATCAAAATTAACACCGCGCAGGATTTTCTTGAAGTAAAATTAAGGAGGTTTCAAAGTTCCAATAAACGGTTTGTCTGTTCGTTTTACAAAATAAAAGTCTTACCCGACCGCCATACAACAAGGAAGGTGCCTGAAGAACACGACCTGGTACATCAGTCATGTCATCTCTCACTCCTATTCCAAATTCTCGAACATATGGGTCAGCGTTAAAACTAGCACTTTTCATCTGAAAGGAAAAGGGCTCATTTGAATTGACTGAAGCAGATGTCTGTATACCTGAAAATAACTTATTTCACGCTATTAAAAATATATAGACATAACATAGCTTTTTTGGAACTACAAGTATTTAGATCAAAAAAAATATACATCTTGCATCTATTAGACCACAAAGAAACTTTGACAGGTCAGAAGCCAGAGAAAAATGTTGTGATTTCATCAGAACATATTTATCTAATTATTCACCACTCTGCTAGTAATGATTATAACTCCCACTACAGTGGTTCTGAAGTTAAAACAATAGAACTGAATGTTTGAAAAACAACTTTGATTTATCAGGAGTATACTGTATACCTAGACATCAAGAAGAAACTTCCCACAGCAGGTCTACTCACCAGTTTGCTGATCTCATCTTGTCTATCTGGTGCAGACCTAGCAGTGGCTCTAATCATAGTTGAGGTTTGATTGTCTGTCAGCTTTTTTATACATCTCTGGCCAGCTACAATGTTACACACCTGGAATGAGACCAATTAAAATTAATACATCAATAAACTAATGTGACAGCACAAGAACCTGTTGCAACTTTCAGAATCACACCTATGTTGGAAAATATAATTCCTGAAAGTTAAAAAAAAAATTCTTCTTAAAAAAAAATCAAACTACAACTTCCAATAACTGTTTTCCATTGCTCTATTTCCATTTACACCTCCAACATTAGATGTATGCACTATTAGATCTGTGACATCCAAGGCCATTGGTCTTCATTGTCCATGGACTCCCCAGCTCAACTAAGGAGTAAATACCTTGTGCATCAAATACAAAATAATGAATGGTTAGATAATAAGTTACAAATGTGCATTCCTATCCCTTGTTTTTAGGCTTGTACATGCCAGTTATGTCCAAACATTACATCAAAATCCAACTTGAGACCACAAGTTTATCCTGACCAACCAATAGCTTCTATGCAACAGACTTGCTTTCTCGGAATTCCTCAACAGAACCTGTAACGCCACTAATTCATGCCAACCAAAAAAACAAAACGGCCGCTTTCACAAATGGTCAATGAATATTTTAGAATCACATTTCTACCAACTATAAATAAATATTGAAAAAATATGCTTTTTGTTGTGTATGCAAGCACTCTAATAATGACTCGAGGTAAGGGTATAGTACTTGAACAGTAGAAACATAGAAAATAGGTGCAGCAGTAGGCCATTCGAGCCTGCACCACCATTCAATATGATCATGGCTGATCATGCATTTCAGGACCCACATTCCTGCTTTCTCTCCAACCCTTTGATCCCCTTAGACGTGAGGGCCACATCCAACTCCCTTTTGAATATATCTAACGAACTGGCATCAACAACTTTCTGTGGTAGAGAATTCCACATGCCCACAACTCTGAATGAAGAAGTTTCTCCTCATCTCAGTCCTAAAATGGCTTAGCCCTTATCCTTAGACTGTGACCCCTGGTTCTGGACTTCCCCAACATTGGGAACATTCTTTCTGCATCCAACCTGTCCAATCCCGCAAGAATTTTACATGTTTTTATGAATTATGAATGAGTTCTTCTAAATTCCAGTGAATACAAGCCGAGTCGATCCAGTCTTTCTTCATATGTCAGTCCTGTCATCCCAGGAATCAGTCTGGTGAACCTTCGCTGCACTCCCTCAATAGCAAGAATGTCCTTCCTCAGATTAGGAGATAGAAACTGTACACAATATTCAAGGTGTAGCCTTACCAAGGCCCTGTACAACTGCAGTAAGACCTCCCTGCTCCAATACTCGAATCCTCTCGCTATGAAGGCCAACATGCCATTTGCCTTCTTCACCACCTGCTGCACCTGTATGCCAACCTTCAATGACTGATGTACCATGACACCCAGGTCCCGTTGCACCTTCCCCTTCACCAATCTATCACCATTCAAATAATAATCAGCCCTCCTGTTTTTACTACCAAAGTGGATAACCTCACATTTACCCACATTATACCACATCTGCCATGTATTTGCCCACTCACCTAACCTGTCCAAGTCACCCTACATCCTCTTAGCATCCTCCTCACAGCTCACACTGCCACCCAGCTTCATGTCATCTACAAACCTGGAGATATTACATTCACTTCCTTCATCTAAATCATTAATGTATATTGTAAATAGCTGTGGTCCCAGCACTGAACCTTGCGGTACCCCACTAGTCACTGCCTGCCATTCTGAAAAGGACTCGTTTATTCCTACTCTGTTTCCTGTCTGCCAACCAGTTCTCTATCCAAGTTAGTACATTACCCCCAAAACTATGTGCTTTAATTTTGTACACTAATCTCTAATGTGGGACCTTGTCAAAAGCTTTTTGAAAGTCTAAATACACCACATCCATAGGCTCCCCCTTGTCCACTCTACTGGTTAGATCCTCAAAAAATTCTAGAAGATTTGTCAAGGATGATTTCCCTTTCATAAATCCATGCTGACTTGGACCGATCCGGTCACTGCTTTCCAAATGCGCTGCTATTACATCTTTAATAATTGAGTCCAACATTTTCCCCACCACCGATGTTAGGCTGACTGGTCTATAATTCCCTGTTTTCTCTCTCCCTCCTTTTTTAAAAAGTGGGGTTACATTAGCTACCCTCCAGTCCATAGGAACTGATCCAGAGTCTATAGAATGTTGGAAAATGACCACCAATGCATCCACTATTTCTAGGGCCATTTCCTTAGTCTGGGATGCAGACTATCAGGCCCTGGGGATTTATCGGCTTTCAATCCCATCAATTTCCCTAACACAATTTGCTGACCAATAAGGATTTCCTTCAGTTCCTCCTTCTCGCCAGGCCCTCGTTCCCCTAGTATTTCCAGGTTATTTGTGTCTTCCTTCGTGAAGACAGAACCAAAGTATTTGTTTTATTGGTCTGCCATTTCTTTGTTCCCCATTATCACTTCACCTGAATCTGACTGGAAGGGATCTACATTTGTCTTCACTAATCTTTTTCTCTTCACCTATCTGTAGAAGCTTTTGCAGTCAGTTTTTATGTTCCCTGCAAGCTTACTCTCATATTCTATTTCCCCCCTCCTAATTAAACCCTTTGTCCTACTCTGCTAAATTCTAAATTTCTCCCAGTCTTCAGATTTGCTGCTTTTTTTTGCCAATTTATATGCCTCTTCCTTGGATTTAACACTATCCCTAATTTCCCTTGTAAGCCATGGTTGAGCCACCTTCTCAGTTTTATTTTTACACCAGACAGGGATGTACAATTGTTGAAGTTCATCCATTTGATCTTTAAATGTCTGCCATTGCCTATCCACCGTCAACCCTTTAAATATCATTCGCCAGTCTATCCTAGCCAATTTAGTAGTGACTGTAGTCCTTTATTGCAGTTCCTAGAGCGAGGACACCAAGAAGTGAACTCCCTTTTATGCTTGGTTACCTGCAGTGTACAGTGTACAGGTCCAGCAGCAGCACCCTCTGATGGTACAGGTAGTGTATATAGGGTGATGGTATATTCAGTGGTCAGGTGTTACAACACATGCATTAACATGCATACATAACACTCTCTCCCTCCCCCCAAGCATTTTCCAAGTCCTTATTGCCATGACATGGGGAGGTTATCAGTAGTGGATGGTGGGGGATTGTGGTGAGGGTTGTGTGGATGCCGGGTGTGATCCATGTGTTCGTGGCTGTACACAGCCATTTCCCCCCCACCACCCCATACATAAGACCATGTGGGTGTCACTGTTGGAGGATTCCGCAGTGGTGGAGCAAGTACATGTTGTTATGGGTAAGGTACATACATTGTTGAATAGGTAGGTGGTGGCATTTAGTGGTGGGCAGGGCCACAGGGTGGTGTGGCCTCCTTGTCCTCCATTTGTGGTGGAAGTCTGGTCATCCCAGGTTCCGCCGGGAAAGCTGGAGGGTACTGGCCTCTTGCTCCCTGTGCTGGCCCTGGTGGCCGGGGAGGGGGGGCCTATCTGAGGCAGGTTGCCAGTGGTGGTGGCTGTGCTGTCCATTGACCGCTGTCCCTACAGTGGGTATGCTCCCACTGGGTGTGTGTGAACTCTTCCTGGCGCATCACATTGGTCCCGGAAGTGCAGGCTACATGATCTGGTAGCCCGCTGGACCTGGGTGTTTCCCACGGGGGGGGGGGGGGGGGGGGTTACCTTTGGCATTGTCAGTATACATGTAGAACCCAGTATAATTTCTCATTCTATCATTAGCATACATGATACATTGGCTCCGATTGCAACTTGCCGACTCGACATTGTTATATCTCTTTACACTTTCACATTTGTCACTTACAACGCTTTCTTGTGTACTATCAGTATCTCTGTATGAGGTTACATTTGGATACCTGCTTTTGTTAGTTACATTTGTCACGTTAGCATTGCTGGCATCACTGTACAACAGTCCATTTATATACCTGCATTCATTAATTACACTTTTATCTTTAATATCACCAGTATCGCGGTGCCAAGAGTGGAACTGTCCCTTTAATTGTTTTGGGCTGCTGGTCTCCTTTAAGAGGGCCTTGCACTCTTTACCCCAATCCGGTTCGCCGCTCAGTAACACTTATTGCTCCCTCAACGCTGCCCCTTGTGGTCTGGTCGTGGCCATCTTGATTCCAGGTGCTTCGTCTCGTGGTGCAGGCTGCGTGATCCTTCTCTCCCCAGGTTTTGCCACGGTCACCTGGAATCCATCTGCCGTGCCGATCTTCTTCCCTCGGAGTCCTGCCACTGGAGCCAGGAAGGTGAGGTCTGGTCGTTCAGGTTGGATCATCTTGCCGTTGAGTTGTGCAGTCTGTGTTGTCACCGCGCAATCGAGTCGGACGGTAGGATTTTCAGTTGCTGCAATGGATCCAAGTTTGGGGCCGTGTAGGATGTCGATCGCCAGGGCCCGGAGGCCTTCGTCGCTCCGACAGATTTGGACATGCTTCATCCATCATCATCTTCCCAGCAGCACTGGACCATTACCGGCAACGATCCACAAGGGAAGCTTGAGCATCGCGCCACCATGGGATACCTGGACCTCCACACTGCCAACGAATGGGGTGGTGCCTTTTGTGTAGGTGAGCAGCTTTGCCTGGATTGGGGACATTTTGGGTTGCTTGGCAGGGTTGTCCCAGAGTTTCCCAAAGGCCGTTTGATTCATTAACAACTAGCTCACACCTGTGTCGATCTCCATCGAGACTGGAACCCCGTTGATTTCCACTTCCATTTTTCACGGGAAACTCTCGGTGGAGCAGGTATATATTCCATACTCCTCTTCCAGGGGCTGAGCAGCTTCGTCCTCATCAGCGCTGGAGCCCGGGTGATCGGCCAATTCTTCAGCGACTCGGTGAGTACAACTTCTTCTACACATTCGCTGAAGGTGACCTTTAGTGTTGCAGCCTTTGCAGGTATAGTCTTTGTAACGGCACTGGTGGGCCCTGTGGTTTCCTCCACAGCACCAGCACGCGGCAAGTCGGTTGGCCCCATGTGGCTGACTCAGGGCAGCAGTCGTGTCTCTGAAAGTCGCCATTCGGTTCACTGTACTCGTCAGGTTAGAGTCCTGGGTGTGAGTCATCATCCTTTTGCAGTCACAGACCGAAATCGTGAATGCCTGGCTCACTTTGATTGCCTTCTGCAGGGTCATAGTAGTGTCCGCAGAGAGCAGTTTATGGAGGAGGCCCTCGTGGCCAATTCCAATAACGAAGATGTCCCTGAGTACTTTGGTGAGGTGGTCGCCAAAACCACACAGTGCAGTTAATCTTCTCAGATCTGCAGCATATTTAGCAATTTCTTGGCCTTCGGGCCGCCGGTGGGTGTAGAGCCGGTGTCTGGCTGTGAGGATGCTCTCTTTGGGTTTAAGTTGTTCAAAGTTACGAGCTCCGCATAGGTCTTGGTTGTCATCTTCGCTGGGGCTAGCAGGTCCCTGACGAGGCCGTGGACATTGGGCCCACAACTGCTGAGTAGGATGGCTCTGCGCTTGTTCGCCAGCGAGGCCGGTGAGTCCCCAGCCAGGTCGTTCGTGATGAAAAAGTGATCTAGCCTTTCCACAAAGGCATCCCAATCTTCCCCATCAGGGAATTGTTGGAAGTTGCTTAGGTTAGATATATTGTGCGTGGAAATTTGTTACCTCGTCGCCAGTTGTTGTGTATGCAAGCACTCTAATAACAACTCCATGAGGTAAGGATATAATACTTGAACAGTTGTGGCCTTAGTCCTTTATTACAGCTCCTAGAGTGAGGACACCAAGAGGTGAGCTCCCTTTTCTACTTGCAGTGTACAGGTGACCCTTAGGTCTCCAGCAGCAGCACCCTCTGGTGGTACAGGTATAGTGTATACAGGGTGAAGATACATTCAGTTGTCAGGTGTTACAGTACATACATTAACATGCATACATAACACTTTTTTATTTACACAAATGGTTATGAGGCTTTGGAATGCACCACCCGAGTTACTGATTAAAACAGAGATCATGTAAATATTTCCAAATAGGCTTGAGGAACAAAGGGATATGGGAAGAATGTGGGCACGAGATTAGGACTACTACTCCTGTGGAGTATAAATAACACTGACTAGTTGGCCCAACAGCATGCTTTTGTGTTCTAATTTCTATGTAATTCTAAGCAAAATAAAGCCGAGTAGCACTTGGTATTGGCCAGAAATACTGCATGGTGCAATTAGAGTAGAAAGCAGCTTGATTGAAATTCCAGTTACATCAAACTATTTTCTTTCCTTTTACACAAAAGTGCACCAATATATATATATATATATTTTTAAACTGCACTAAATTTAACTGGTATCACATTAATAGAAATAATCATGATCTCAATCACCAGTAGAATACTGGTATTAATAGTGTGAACATGGCCAGCCTTTGATCTATTCAAGATCTCCGACGCCAAAAAAGGTAAACCCAGCATGGTAACTCGATGTCACTGCGTCCCTAACTTCACCAGGGCCTGTGGTGTTGAATTTAAAGGAAATTGGAGCATTTGTATATTCAGAGCGGAGACGGATGGAGGCTCAATTCCCTTTCCATTCAGTTCCCAATCCAAGCAGTGTTGAGCAAGAAGGAACTCTCAAATTGGACAGGAGACTGGGGCAACCGCAGTAACTAGAGGGAAAATAGGTGAGTCACGCCTACAAGGTCTCTGGCAACTCTTAGCCAGCTACATTGTGCTCTCACAATGTTGGCTAAAGAGATGTCGAAACAGGTGGACAAAGATAAAAATAAGAATGCAAAAGAGAAAAGGGGAAAAATATAAGTGAAAAATTATCTGAAGAGCAACTGTAGATCTTAGATTATCCATACACCAACAGATTCGGTGCAAAAGGATTACAACATATTTTATTTTAAACCTTTATTAAAAGCCAAGTATGTCACAATTCAACTGACTTACCTCAAGAGGAAGATAGGTGTGTTTTTGCTCCTGTCCAACTTGTAGACATGGTAAATGGGGATAGCGAAGATTTAGTTTGTGCTTGTCCTTGAAATATTGTGCTACTGTGCATTCAACAGTCTGCCCATTCTCCTGCTGAAGTGGGAATCTAAGTAAATCCAACAGGGAAAAATAAAATTAGGAGTCTCACTCAGACAATACAAATTAAACCAAAAATAAATACATTTTAATATTTTTATTTTAAAAAGACCGTTATTAGGGAGGCACCAGTGAGAAAATATTTTATCAACAATGCTTTTCGTAAAATTTAAAATGGTTTTCGGAATGAATACACCAAAGATTTATTTCTCTTAAATGTCAAAACCTATCACAGCATAGGTGGGAAAACTTATAACAGCAACTACTTAAGACGCTCAATTTTGCTTTTACACGAGATGGGCACTTTTGAGTTCAACAGACTTCCCTACGGAAGTATAACTGTACCATTCTACAATATCTGAGGTTAATATACTGTTACATACATCCATACAACTGCCTACCTAAACTATTCCATTGAATGCATTGAATTAATTCATTTTACTTACATTTCCGCATCCAATACAGTCCCTAAAATGATTTACCACTGAAGATTTTTTTTTTTTTTTAAACTCAATTGTCAAAAACATATTATTCTGCAGTTATTTTTCATGCATAAATGTCTTACGTTTGATGGCTTGCTGGTCTTCTGGTAACATTGCACACTCTATACTTTCTCTTCATTTGTCCACAATGAGTTATTTCCACCTTGAGTCCTACAGAGAATTAAATCCAGTCTTTCAAACAGACCAAATGCTAATATTTCTACAGCACTCATAATATATAAATGTAGCATAGAATCATACAGCACAGGAGTCTATTTGGCCCATCGTGCCTGTGGCAGCTCTGTGGTAGAGCTATCCAACTAGTCCCACTCGCCCATTCTTTCCCCATAGCCCTGCAAATTATTCTCTTCAATCATTTATCCATTTTCCTTGTTAAAGTTATCATTGAATCTGCTTCCACCACACTTTCAGACAGCGCACTGCAGATCACAACAACTCACTGGGGAAAAATAAGTTTCCTCATGTCACCTCTGGTTCTTTTACAAATCACCTTAAACCTGTGTCCTCTGGTTACCAAACCATCTCTATTTATTTTATCACAACCATGATTTTTGAATACCTCTATCAAATATCCACTTAACCTGCTCTTCTCTAATGTGAACAACCCCAGCTTCTCCACATAACTGAATGAGTAAATATCTGTTGCATTCTCTTTTAAGGCCTTAACACCCTTCCAAAGTTTGGTGCCCAGAATTGAACACAATACTCTAGCTGATGCCTAACCAGTGTTTTATGAAGGTTTAGCATAACTTCCTTGCTTTTGTAGTCATTTGCATCTATTAATAGAGCTAATAGATGCTTTTTTATTTTTAAACAGCCTTCTCAACTTGTCCTGCCACCTTTAAAGATTTGTGTGCATAGATTAGTGTCAGCCAGTGGCTCAATCGGTAGAACCCTTGCCTCTGAGTCAGATGGTTGTGGGTTCTAGTCCCACTCCGAAGGTTTGAGCACAAAAATCTAGCCCGACACTCCAGTGCAGTGCTGAGGGAGTGCTGCACTGACGGAGGTGCCTTCTTTCAGCTGAGACGTCAAACCGAGGTCCCACCTGCTCTCAGATGGACATAAAAGATCCCACGGCACTATTTCAGAGGGGAGGAGGGTGATATTCCCAGTGTCCTGGTCAATATTTATCCCTCAATTATCACAAACAGATTATATTGTGGTCATCATCAGCTTGCTGCGTGAAAATTGGCTGCCACGTTTCCTACATTACAACAGTGACTACACTTCAGAAAGTGTAGTGCTGTAAAGCGCTTTGGGATATCCGGTGGTCATAAAAGCAATTCTTTCTTTATCATTCTATGATACTAGTTCAGAAAGTATTCTTAAATAAAATCTGAAAATCTTAAAGCAACAGTCAGCTTCTAAACTCAGTTAGAAGAATCTATTTTCCACTGTACAATTTGCTCCTAGTTACAATATCAATCTTTAACACTGCAGTATTCAATTTCCAGTGGAGCAGAAATGAAATGCAAATATTCTGTCCCTTTTTTTATACATTTAATCTTGGAATTTGGATGATGCTGGCACGGTAGCATTTATTGTAGATCCCCATTTACCTTGACAACGGAGTGGTTTAAGAGTCAACCACGTAGTGTGAGACGAGTCCTATGTAGGTCTGACTAGTTACGGGTGGCAAGTTCCCTTCACTGAAGGAGGAGAGTGAACTGGGTGGGTTTATATGACAATCTGACAGCTTTCATCTTCATTTTTTCTGATGTCAGTTCACAAATGACCAAATATACTGAATTCAATTGCACAACTTTCCATATTACTATTTGTACTCTCAACCTCTGGTTGCAGTTCCAGAACCAGAACCATTACATTACCATGATCCCTAAATTGACTCTACAGACCATTAGTTCTCAACTAATATTGTGCAATACTATAAAATTGCAAAAGGAAGGAAAACTGCAACAGTACGTTAAATACTAGCATATTTAATACTGTAAAATGCATCGAACTGTAATTGTATTCCGTTTCTACACTTACCTTTGATCTCCTTGGTGAATTTTACTCTCTGGGAGTCAGTTAATGGTTTCTGCTGTTCTTCAATATTTTTAAAATCCAAAACTTCACACATGAATTCAATCACTGGCTGGGCTTTATAAAACGCTGTAGCGGATACTGAAAACAGAAAGAGATTTCTAAAGATTTGTAACATTCCCTCACTCCCTTTTTTGTAGCAAACATTTGAGCTCAAAATAATGGCTACTAGTGGTAGGGAGTGACAGTTTTCCCATTTGTAACATCCAGGATTAGCATTTCACAATCGCAAGTCAACTGTAGTAGTCAGATGCAGTAAAGCTCTCTCTTCCCTGCCTCAAAATATGCTATAATTCTAACCTCTGAAAAACCTGGAAAAGGAGCCAGGAGCAGCTTTTTCTCACTAAAAAAAATAGATGTTAAAAATAACTACAGGTCAACTTCCAAAAGGCAGAAAGAGCGGTTTTTGGGGGTTTCCGGATTTCAGAACAGTAATCAGATGTCCCGAATCCAAAAACCGCTGGGCTGAGTTTCGGGTTTTTCCTGATTTCGGAGACGAAATCAGACGTCCCAAAATTTAGCTCGCAGCACGCCCGTAGTTAGGAAGAAAAAAACTGCCAGGGGAAAAACCTGCAGCCCTTGGAACAGCGGTAGGTATGAAGACATGCAAAAAAGGCAAGTTAAAGTTTTTATTTTTAAATTCTCTTCCAGCGATTCGATAGTTATGTGTTGTGAAATTTTTGTAATTTTTTTTTTGCAATTTTTTTGGGGTGTCTGTGCGTGGTGAGGGCGGGGGGAGGATTATTTACAAAATACTGATCAAAATACCGGTGTCCGGAACTCTGGATTTCGGAGGTTGTACCTGTAGAATGTTTGCTAGCCTGGAAGTAGCATTATCTGATTTATATTGTGATTATGTAGAAAGGGTTTTAAACATGGATTTGAACAGCATAGGAAACTATGATCTAGAGGCAGAAAGAATAGACGAGGAACTGGGAGATATGGAGCGGGGAGCTTGGGCAGCAAACCAAGACCTAGAGCTGGAACACATGGTAAATTTGAAGTATAAAAAAAGGTTAACCTGCACAAGCTCAAGAAGCCTTCTGGGCAAATCATCAATCATGTCTGGACAATATATGTTGCCATCTCGGTTTGGGCAGAAGCAGTTTGTCAATTTACTGGATTGTCAAAACCGCAGCCATTATAAATGGAGTATGTTAGTTTTACACAAATTACACTGACATGTTCCTTATGTAGTAAACAGGCTGCATTATGCCTCAAACGACAGCTGGTCACCTGAACCTGGCTGAAACTGTTTCCATGTCTTTATAACTAAGCTTCAGTCAAGTAATATTCAGCGCTTCGGGTCTATGACTTAATTTTAAGGAACTAAGTTGGTGAATGAATGTAACGAGTGATGTTCCACATGATTGTGTTCTGGGTCTCCTGTTATTCATACAATGAAGGAAATAGAGGGTGAATTAAGCAGAAAGAATGACAGATGGATTTTTGTGTGAAAAATAAAGGGTAATGCATAGTGGAATGGGAAATGTGAAGTGCGTACAATATAATGAAGTGATAAGGTGCCCATTAGCTGAAGTTGAAATGATTTGGAGGTGATCCTGAACCACTAAAGGGGCTAGAATTTCGGCGACTTTGCGACCGGGTTTTTGCCGCTGTGTCACCCTCCGTGGCGAAAACCCGGTCGGCGGGATCTTCGGGGTACCTTTTTGCGGCGGCACTTCCACATACCGCCGAGGAGAGGAGCGCTGCCGTGTAAGATCGCAAATTGCGTTTGCAATCGATTTTTGGCTCTCTGGGGATCGTATTCTGCACCAAGATTACCGACATTTCAAATGTGTCGGTGCAGCCCTGCCAGCAGCGGTAAGTATGAAAACCTGCAAAATAGGCAAGTTAAAGTTTTTATTTTTTAATTCTTTTTTAGCGATTTAGTAGGCAAGGGTTTTGTGAATATTCTTTTTTGTTTTTTCCTCCCTCCCAAGGCCTTTCGCAGTGCTAGCAGCCTCGGACTAAAGTTGCCGAAATTCACGGTTTGCACTGAGAATCCTCGCCAATTTTTACCGATGGCACCATGGCGCAGAATTAAAGGCCGAAAAGCGGGCCTGAAAATGGTAATTTTGGCCTAAAAATACAGTATTCGCCCACAACCGAAATTCTAGCCCAAAGTATCTAGTCATTTGGAAGTTGTAATCAGAGGTAAATAAAGTACTCAAATGTGTTTTGTTGACATTTGATCAGAAGTTGAAACAAGGTTATTCTAATCTTGCAACGATCATTGATGAGGATGCATTTAGAATGGCATGTAATTTTGAAAGGATGCTGATTCAGTGGAACGAGCTCAATGGAGAAACAAAAAGATTGAAAGACGATACCATCCAAGCCTTGCAAATGTTTTATACAATTAAGCATTCTTTGCCATAAAGGGGGTTAAAACTACAGAATTCTGTATCCAAAACAAGTGAATGCAGCAGCTATACACCGATTCAAGCAACTCATAAGGTTGGGTTATGATAAGATTAAAACCAATTTCGTTGTCAATAATTTTGATGGTTTAACTAGAACTGCAAGAAAGTTTCAACCTTGTTTGGATACTATTAATGTATTATAAAAACTGCATGTACACCACTGCAATGTTTATATTGCACATGCATGCCAATACATAATGCACTTGTACGTTGGTTTCTAGGACCATGATTATCACCTATTTGTTAGTGAAAGTTAAAATGCAAAATTATTAACTCCATAAAAGCTAAACGGTCCACATGCATATATATATTACACACACAATTACACACTCAGAATGAAGTGTGAAACTGTGAGTGGTTATTTCTAGTGCGTCACATTGAAGGTCAACATCTATCAAATGTAGAAATCACAGTGCAAAACTGTTTAGACTTTAACAACTGGATTTTCGGGTGGTTTGCAATCGGGTTTTCATGCACTTTGACAATCCGCGGCAAAAAAAAAAAATCGGACGCTCAGCTGTTTTTCGCCCAGTCGCGATCCTCAGCCCAGTTTTTGTGGCGGCGCTTCTACAGCTGCGCTGGGGTGTAACGACTCGGATTGAGACAATGTCCGAGTTTCGAGACTCACCCAACCTGTACTTCACGCCTTGCCGGCAACGGTAAGTTGAAAAAACTGAAAAAAACGCAAGCTAAAGATTTTATATTTTTTTATACTTTTGCAACGATTTGTCAGGTAAGGGTGTTGGGCAATTTGTTTTTTTTCCCTCCCAAGGCCTCCTTCGAAGCACTCCCGGCCCAGCACTAAAGCTGTCGAGGATCCAGCTTTTGCGCCGCGAAAATAGTGCAACGCCTCCCTTTGCACTGCGCCCTCGGCCAAAAATTAAGCAATGAATCAGTAACTTTAATTGGGTGGTAATTTTCCCGCCTCGCCTCAGTTTTCGAAAGCCGAAAATCCAGCCCTAAGATTCAATAAATTTGAATAGATTATGAACTCTAGTTTCCAATGTTATTTTGAGCCCAGTCTGCCCTATCAGGTAGATTTAAAAGATTTCACAGACTTTCAAGAACAAGGAAGCTCTCTCAATGGTATAAAAGCAGAAAATGCTGGAAATACTCAGCAGGTCAGGCAGCATCTGTGGACAGAGAAAAACAGAGTTAACTTTTCAGGTTGATGACCTTTCGTCAGAATTGTCTCCACAGATGCTGGCCGACCTGCTGAGTATTTCCAGCATTTTCTGTTTTTTTTTCAGATTTCCAGCATCTCTGCAATATTTTGCTTTTGTATTCAGTTCTCAATATCTTGGCCAATAATTCGCAATCAAAATTGCTATTGAAAAATAGATTAGTCATCTATGCCATTCCTGTTTGTGGTAATTTCCTCTGTGCAAATTGGCTGTCATGCTTCCCTATACTACATAACAGTGACTACACTTCAAAAGTACTTCATTGGCTGTGAAGTGCTTTCGGAAGCACTAAGGCTGCGAAAGGCACTATACAAATGCAAGTTTCTTATTTCTTCCCGTTTAAAAAAAAAACTAGTTAATGTGGCTCTATCTTAGGTCCCTATTTTAGTTTTTTTCCCCCCCAGAGTTATCACCCATACCAATTAAGCTTATTAATCAATGTAATTTAAAAAAACTCAAAATACACCTCAAAATTAGATCAGTTGAGAGTGAGGTGAATATTATCTCATTTCTAAAAAAACAAGAAATTAGTACAATATGCTATACTCTGAAACCTACCATCAATATTAAGCATCATTTTCCACAATGAAGGCCTGACTGACTGGTGAAATCCAAACCAGACTTCCCTACCCCCTCCCAAGGGATTAGAGCACCCCTCAGATGGTGTGAAGAATGAACGGCCTACTGGAGTGTACCTGAAAGGGAAAAAAATATATTTTAACTGGGGAGAGAATGTAACTACTATCTATGTAACTGTGATACTTTATTGAAACAATTTTTACAGCACCTCTTGCAAATTAAGCAGTGTAAAGTATATTCACTCTTAAAAATACAATATTGACTGAAAAGTGGATGTAGGAACTACATCTCCGTCTGGCTTCAAACAAGGCTATAAAATCGTAGTGCTGTACAATACTCGGAGAATGTTAAAGCTACAATACTGTGGAAGGGAAAAAGAGGGAAAAAAAAAAACATCGAGAATCATTCACACCACTATTGCCCATCCCTTGTCAGCTGCCTGTGGGACAAGGCAGACCAAAAAACAAAAGGCATTAAAATGGTAATTAAGAATGAATCATATTGTGACATTCACTGCCAATCATGAACTCTTCAAAAAAAATCCTCACAGCATTGAAAAAACGCGAGTATGCCTATTGTAGCTTCCAGTTCAGATCCACTGTAGGTATAGCCAGAAGAGTTTCATTTTTTTGTACGCTGCTTTATGTCTGCATGGTGGAGATAGATGTTCTGTACCCACCTGCTCAAATAGCTGATGGTCCACGTGTTACATGTTTCACCAGCACAGAAATCCCCTCCGTTCAGTGGTTCTGGACTGAAGGGATATCACTGTACTATTAAAGCAACGTGTATATTATTTTACCAAGTCTGCACAGAAGTGGGCACGTTTGGGATGTGATGACAGCTATATCCAGTGATACTGTACCAACCTTTCGTTAACAAATCACTGCAGTTGGAAAAATAAAGATCCATTTGGGTCTGAACCCAAGGTTTACCAACATTGCCAAAAAATGGATGCCCAGTCAAACCGAGCAGCTGTTCTATATTTTGATCAATTAATTTTACTAATAAAGGGATGTAAAAAAAGAACATGGGGAATGGGCAGGGAAGTGGAGCTGAGTCCATGATCAGATCAGCCATTATCTTATTGAAGGGAGGAGCATGATCGAGGGGCCAAATGGCCTACTTCTGCTCCTATTTCTTATGTTCTTATATTAACATTTTAATTTAAATTTCATTAAATGGGGTAAAATTCCTGAGGGAGCAGGTTTTACCCATGCTGTATAAGGAATGAGTTTGGTAACATGAATAATTTTTCTGACCCCGTTTTTTTATGCTAACCATATGAAACTTAGTCAGGTAGAGGATTTTTCATATATAAACATGCCTAATAGGAAGTCTCCTACTTTCCAGAAAAAAACTTTTCAGTATCAGATTTAAATTTTAATTACAATTCCGCAGAAGCTCACAGCACATTGCCTCGCTGACTCCTGATTTCCCATTCATCTCTCTACAGCTCTGTTTCCGTTCCCCAAGTGTGTTGGTGTGCTGGGGATGGAAATTACTGCACACGCATTAAAGTCAAACTTCCTGTTCTGTGAAGTCGCCTTCTAGATCTCTTTCCACCCCCACCCCTCGCCCCCCAGATTCAGTTTTAATGCACACTATAAATCTGTTCAAGTGCTACTGCTTCTGCACATCAGCATTATTGGAGACTGGAAGCTGAAGAGGAACAAGCAGGAACTAATCAATGAGTGTAGGCGAACAAATTCAGGGTGAGCAGAGCAAGAGAGTAGTGATGGAGAGACAAAAGGACAGGACAGCAGGACCGATTGCACTCTCCAGAGTAAGCTATATTACCATACACAATGATTCCTGGGCAGCAATGCCTCCCCCCACCCACAAATTGATTCACATAACCTACATTTCTTGTATTATACACATGCATTGTAGATGCAAAGACATATGAACTTTAATAATTATACCCAAGAAGTTTTTAATTATTTGAATTACCCAAATGCAAGCCTTTAATAAACTGGAACATTGAACCAAGTAGATAATCAGCTCTTTAGATTAAAAATAAGGAAGAGAGAAGTATTGAATGAGGTTCACCAGAGATATATAAATGACCCAGAATCACATTATCAACGCAAGGCAATTTAATTGGCAGAGGACTGCGGATTCTGAGAACGCAGCCAACTCTTAGAGAGGTCAATGTAGATTGCACTCGGGCTGATAAGGACAAATGCAAGATACTGCATGTTGAAAGTAAAAATAATCAACACTTTTACTGTATGAATGGGACAGAACATGTCCAGGAGAAAGTTAAGAGACACCTAGGGGTACCAGTTTACTCATCACTCACCGATCTAAATATTCAGGTAGAGCTTTAGAAGTCATCACCATAGGCAGTCCCTCGGAATCGAGGAAGACTTGCTTCCACTCTAAAAAGGAGTCCTTAGGTGGTTGAACAGTCCAATCCAAGAACCACCGTCCCTATCACAGGTGGGACAGATAGTCGTTGAGGGAAGGGATGGGTGGGACAGGTTTGCCGCACGCTCTTTCCGCTGCCTGCGCTTGATTTTTGCGTGCTCTCGGCGATGAGACTCTAAGTGCTCAGCGCCCTCCCGGATGCACTTCCTCCACTTAGGGCAGTCTTTGGCCAAGGACTCCCAGGGTATCAGTGGGGATGTTGCACTTTATCAGGGAGGCTTTGAGGGCATCCTTGTAACATTTCCTCTGCCCACCTTTGGCTCGTTTGCCACGAAGCAGTATAACGCTTGCTTTGGGAGTCTCATATCTGGCATGCGAACAATGTGGCCTGCCCAGCAGAGCTGATCAAGTGTGGTCAGTGCTTCAATGCTGGGAATGTTGGCCTCATCGAGGACCCCAACGTTGGTGCGTCTGTCCTCCCAAGGGATTTGTAGGATCACGCATGACCAACCAGACTTTTTTTTAAAAAAGATGATTTTCTAAAGTGACAAACTTTCAGAAGACCTTTGGTAAGTATCCCGGGAATCTCCTTTATTAGCTAGTCAGTGGGGAATCAGGGGCACAGAATTTGCTACAGGAAGGGGCACTGAGGATATTTTTATGTGTGACAGTTGTAGAGTTTCTGGGTCTTTGCCAATTAACCCTTCCCCAGTTCCAAAAGATTTGACTTGACCCGTATTGGTGACAGTAATTATGTTTTACTCAGTGCAAGTGTGACTTGATACATTACAGTATCGGAGTGGTAGTTAAACAAGGCGCAATCAAGATTTATATTACCCGTTATGCCCTGGGAAGACACGATCTCCACAGGTCAGCCCTGGCCTCTTGGTGTGACGCGTGTCGATCCTCCGCCAACACAAATTCCTCCGCCAACACAAATCCCTCCTCGGCTCATCGGGTGACTGTTCCCAAGCACTTTGCTAAATACCTCTACAACCCAAGTGTCTGAGGAACCCCCTTCTTGTACTACTTTTTAAACCAGCAAACCTATGGGGACCAGTTAACCCAATCACTGACTTACACCTGAAACCACCCCCCTGTCCAATTAGAGATGCCACGTACCGAATGATCCTGGCCTGTCCATGTCAAATCATGACACCCTGACATCATCTGTTTTTGACCTTCAAGACACCGACCTAGGGTAGTGCTGGCAACACAAAAGGAACATGTCTCCATTGCAGAGATATGGATCCTCGCTGTTGGCCTATATTTATAATTGCCTGCAGATAACATTCCAACAGAAATATGCACCTCCTTATTCTGAAACTATGCCCTCTAGTTCTTGACTCCACCACGAGGGAAAACATACTCTCTGCATCTACCCTGTCTAGCCCCCTCAGAATCTTTCAGTAAGTTTCAATAAGATCACCTCTCGTTCTTCTAAACTCCAATGAGTATAGGCCCAACCTTTCTTCATAAGACACCCCTTCATCTCCAGAATCAACCTAGTTAACCTTTTCTGAACTGCCTCCAATGCAAGTATATCCCTCCTTAAAATGGAGACCAAAACTGTATGCAATACACTAGGTGTGGTCTCACCAATGCCTTGTACAGTTGCAGCAGGACTGCCCTACTTTTATACTCCATCCCAGAGGAGGAATTTCTTCTGAGGGTTGTGAATCTTTGGAATTCTCTACCTCAGAGTTATGGCGGTTGAGTCATTGAATATATTTATGGTGGAGATACAGATTTTTGAACGATAGAGGAGTCAAGGGTTATGGAGAGCGGGCAGGAAAGTGGAATTGAGGCCAAGATCAGATCAGCCATGATCTTATTGAATGGGGGAGCAGGCTCGAGGGGCCAAATGGTCTACTCCTATTTCTTATGTTCTTATTAATAATAGAATCAACTGATTTAGTTCAGGTTAGTTAATAAGAGAATATAAAGAGAGACTTCCCAGGTTTCTCTCAGTGGCGGCAGTGAAAGATATTACATGTAGTGTACTCTCGGACTGTGCCGAAATTCACCTGTTTCAGGTGTACATATCAATGACCTGGAATTGCTGCCCCAAGTTGAAGAAAAGCTGAGGGCGTTAAAATGACTAGTCACTCACCAGTGTGGGGTGGCTATAAACAAAGCAAATAGGTTTATACTGCCATATCCATTGATTTATACTGCCATATCCATTGATTTCAAATCCCCAAGGTAATACTAAAGCTATATAGTGCCCTGGTTAAGCCACTTCTGAAGTACTATTCTGTTCACTGAAACACGGGGGGGGGGGGTAAAGAGAGGGCATCCACGCCCTACAAACAATGTAGAGGAGAGTAAAGAGATTGATCCCTGGTGCAAGAACAAAGAATGGCTTGATAAACTCGGGCCCTTCAACCTCAGAGACATGCATCAGAGGGGAACTTTAGGGGTATACAACATATTTAATGCGATAATCCCAAAATAATACTCTCAAAAATGTCAGGAAGACATTAAGGGTCGTGTAAAGAAAATCCAGGACAGATGTTGGGAAGTATGTCTTTATGCAAAGTGTGATACCCACCCACCTGTATGGCTCAGAAACATGGACCATGTACAATAGACACCTCAAATCGCTGGAGAAATACCACCAACGATGTCTCCGCAAGATCCTGCAAATCCCCTGGGAGGACAGATGCACCAACATTAGCGTCCTCGACCAGGTAAACATCTCCAGCATTGAAGCACTGACCACACTCGACCAGCTCTGTTGGGCAGGCCACATTGTTCGCATGCCTGACACAAGACTCCCAAAGCAAGCGCTCTACTCAGAACTCCTTCACAGCAAACGAGCCCAAGGTGGGCAGAGGAAACGTTTCAAGGACACCCTCAAAGCCTCCTTGATAAAATGCAACATTCCCACCGACACCTGGGAGTCCCTGGCCAAAGACAGTCCTAAGTGAAGGAAGTGCGTCCGGGAAGGCGCTGAGGGCATGCAGAAACCAAGCGCAGGTAGCGGGAGGAGCGTGCTGCAAACCAGTCCCACACACCCTTTCCTTCAACGACTGTCACAAATGGGACAGAGACTGCAATTCTCGTATTGGACTCATTTTTAGAGTGGAAGCAAGTCTTCCTCGATTCCAAGGGACTGCCTATGATGATGATGATGCGTCAATTGCTGGAACAGGCTCTCAGGAAAGATAAGAGGTCAGGACAATAGATTCACTTAAAAACAGCTGGATTGAGAATTCTGAAAGGATGAAATCAAATTGACTGCAAGGCCTTGCTCATCCAAACCTTTATAGCAGATCCAGTATCTGCTTTCCATTTGTTGAGGTTGTCAATTTTGAGTAATTGCAAACATATGATGCAACCTAAAACTTACATGGAAGATGTCTACTAAATATCACATTTAGTCACAAGTTGGCTTTTCTCACCTCATGGAGGGTAGATGTCTCATCACTACATCTAGTGCTTGAATAGATTCAAAAGGAATTGCTGGGAGTCGACCTGAAAGTGCATCATGCAAGGCTTGAAGGCTGACACATGCCACCCACTTTATCACCACCTTAAAGATTCTGTCCTTTCCTTCCCCTGGTAAAGTCACCTCTAGCTCCACCTATTTAAAAGAAAAAGCAAATTATGAACAGGGAAAAGCAGGACAACAAACGTTAACTACACATATAAAGAAATACAAATACCTATTCATAAGTCACATCAACTAAAAGCCATATTGAGAGAACATCGACACATAATAAATGTTAACAACCCCCCCATCAACACAAAAAGTGACAAGCACTTGTGCAAAGAAAGGGTATAATGCATACACAATAATTTATCTGGTTAATAAACTTCAGCAATAGTCACAATGGGAATTGATTGGGAGGTCCAGCTTTCCAACTGAATCTAATTTTCTATCATGTGATGCAAATAAATTAACAAACCTGGATCCACTTTACATTTCATTAGACCACAGAAGGATTGCATTAGTAATCATTTCACTGAATGAGCACATTTCCCTGAATCTGCTGCTATCCTTCTCGGGTTTATTACATTTCTAAGCTCCGTGTCATTAGCAAACTTTGAAATTATGCCCTTTATACCAAAGTCCAAGTCATTATATATATCTCTCCCAGTTGTTCCAACACTATTCTCTGATATCTGTGTCTCAACCAATTTCACATGCACGGTGCCACTGCCCCTTCAATCCCATGGGATACATTTAAAAATACAGCAGGCTGTTGTTAGTGTGACAGACGTATTGAACTCATAAATGATTATATCATTACAGGATCCACTTTACTCATTCAGGGAAATGATTACGACTGCAATCCTTCTGCGGTCTAATGAAATGTAAAGTGGATCCTGTAATGATCTAATCATTTATATAAAAGAGTTCAATACGTCGATCACAATAACAACAGCCTGCTGTATTTTTAAATGTATCCCATGGGATTGAAGGAGCAGTGGCACCGTGCATGTGAAATTGGTTGAGACACAGATATCAGAGAATAGTGTTGGAACAGTTTATTTTTCAGGCTGGAGGGAAGTATAGTGTGGTGACCCCACTGGGGGATAGACACGAAGCTTAGAAATGTAGTAAACCTGAGAAGGATAGCAGCAGACATCAGGATGACAGACAGACTAGTGAAATACACAACACATGGCAGTTGAAATTTAATGCTCAAAAGTGTGAAGTGATGCATTTTGGAAGGAAAATTAGAAGTCGGATATACTAAATGGCACAATTTTAAAGGCGGTACAGGAAGAGAGAGACCTGGGGATTCACATACACATACCTTTGAAGGTTGCAGGACAAATTGATAAATCTGTTCAAAAAGCATAGGATCCTTGGCTTTTATAAATAGAAATATAGGGTACAAAAGCAAACACCTTCATAAGTCACTGGCAAGAGCTCAGCTAGAGTATTGTCCAATTCACATACCACACTTTAGAACGGATGTCAAGGCATTGGACAGCATGCAGAGGAGATTTACCAGAATGGTACCAGGGATCAAGGAATTCAGTTATGAACATAACATAAGAAAGAGGAACAGGAGTCGGCCAAACGGCCCCTCGAACCTGCTCAGCTATTCAATATCATGGCTGATCTGATCATGGATTCAGCTCCACTTCCCTGCCTGCTCCCCATAACCCCTTATTCCCTTATTATTTAAGAAACTGTCTATTTCTATCTTAAATTTATTTAATGTCTCAACAGCTCTGAGGCAGCGAATTACAGATTTACAACCCTCTGAGAAGAAATTTCTCCTCATCTCTGTTTTAAATGGGCGGCCCTTATTCGAAGATCGTGCCTCTAGTTCTAGTCTCCCCCATCAGTGGAAACATCCTCTCTGCATCCACCTTGTCAAGCCCCCTCATAATCTTATACGTTTCGATATCACCTCATTCGTCTGAATTCCAATGAGTAGAGGCCCAACCTACACAATCTTTCCTCATAAGTCAACCTCCTCATCCCCGGAATCAACCACGTGAACCTTCTCTGAACTGTTTCCAAAGTAAGTATATCCTTTCGTAAATATGGAAACCAAAACTGCACACAGTATTCCAGGTGTGGCCTCACCAATACCTTATATAGCTGTAGCAAGACTTCCCTGCTTTTATACTCCATCCCCTTTGCAATAAAGGCCAAGATACCATTGGCCTTCCTGATCACTTGCTGTACCTGCATACTATCCTTTTGCGCTTCGTACACAAGTATCCCCAGGTCCCGCTGTACTGCGACACTTTGCAATCTTTCTCCATTTAAATAATAATTTGCTCTTTAATTTTTTCTGCCAAAGTCACACTTTCCAACATTATACTCCATCTGCCAAATTTTTGCCCACTCACTTAGCCTTTGTCCTTTTGAAGATTTTTTGTGTCCTCACACATTGCTTTTCTTCCCATCTTTGTAGCGTGAGCAAACTTGGCCACGTTTCACTCAGTCCCTTCTTCCAAGTCGTTTATATAGATTGTAAATAGTTGGGGTCCCAGCACTGATCCCTGCGACACCCCACTAGTTACTGATTGCCAACCAGAGAATGAACCATTTATCCCAACTCTTTTCTGTTAGTTAGCCAATCCTCTATCCATGCTAATATATTACCCCCAACCCCGTGAACTTTGATCTTGTGCAGGGCCTTATCAAATGCCTTCTGGAAGTCCAAATATACCACATCCACTGGTTCCCCCTTATCCACCCTGTTCGTTACATCCGCAAAGGACTGCAGCAAATTTGTCAAACATGACTTCCCCTTCATAAGTCCATGCTGACTCTGCCTGACCGAATTTTGCTTTTCCAAATGTCCTGCTACTGCTTCTTTAATAATGGACTCCAACATTTTCCCAACCATAGATGTTAGGCTAACTGGTCTATAGTTTCCTGCTTTTTGTCTGCCTCCCTTTTTTTTAAATAGGGCCATTATATTTGCAGTTTTCCAATCTGCTGGGACCTCCCCAGAATCCAGGGAATTTTGGTAAATTACAACTAACGCATCCACAATCCCTGCCGCTACTTCTCTTAAGACCCTAGGATGCAAGCCATCAGGTCCAGGGGATTTATCTGCCTTTAGTCCCATTATCTTACTGAATACCACCTCCTTAGTGATTGTGATTAAGTTCCTCCTCCCCCCCAATAAGCCCCTTGGCTATCCACTGGTGGAGATGAGTTATGCGGAGACTAGAGAAGCTATTATTGGGGACGTGGTAACAGGGCACTTAGAAAATCAATATTAGGCAGAGTCACCATAGTTTTATGAAAGGGAAATCCTGTTTGACAAATCTATGAAGTTTTTTTTTGAGAGTGTAACAGAGTGATTGGTGAGTAGTTTTTCTTTTCTTTATCAGCAAGTAATCTTTAGCATTATTGTTGCCAAATTAAGTTAATCTAGGGGTTAAGTCATGGTAGGAGAGCTCGGACACGTGTTATGCTCCTCCTGTACTATGTGTGAAGTCAGGGACGCTTCGTGTCCTTGACGACGACATACGCGGGAAGTGTATCCGGCTGCAGCTCCTGACAGACCGCATTGCGGCACTGGAGCTGCGGGTGGATTCACTCTGGAGTATGCACGATGCTGTGAATGACATGAATAGCACGTTTAGTGAGTTGGTCTTATTGCAGGTAAAGGTTACACAGCCAGATAGGGGATGGACCAGGGAGCAGTGGAAGGAAGGTAGTGCAGGGGTCCCCTGCGGTCATCCCCTTGCAAAACAGATACAACGCTTTGGGTACTGTTGAGGGTGATGACTCATCAGGGGAGAGCAGCAGCAGCCAAGTTCATGGCACTGTGGGTGGCTCTGCTGCACAGGAGGGCAGGAAAAAGAGTGGGAGAGCTAGTGATAGGGGATTCGATTGTAAGGGGAATAGATAGACGTTTCTGCGGCCGCAACCGAGACTCCAGGATGGTACGTTGCCTCCCTGGTGCCAGGGTCAAGGATGTCTCTGAACGGGTGCAGGACATTTTGAAGGAAGAGGGTAAACAGCCAGTTGTCGTGATGCATATAGGTACCAACGATAGATAAAAAATGGGATGAGATCCTACAAGACGAATTTAGGGAGCTAGAAGCTAAATTAAAAAGTAGGACCTCAAAAGTAGTAATCTCAGGATTGCTACCAGTGCCACGTGCTAGTCAGAGTAGATATCGCAGGATAGCTCAGAAGAATACGTGGCTTGAGGAGTGGTGCAGAAGGAAAGGATTCAAATTCCTGGGACATTGGAACCGGTTCTGGGGGAGGTGGGACCAGTACAAACCAGATGGTCTGCACCTGGGCAGGACCGGAACCAATGTCCTAGGGGGAGTGTTTGCTAATGCTGTTGGGGAGGGGTTAAACTAATATGGCAGAGGGATGGGAACCTATGCAGGGAGACAGAGGAAAGTAGAATGGGGGCAGAAGCAAAAGATAGAAAGAAGAAAAATAAAAGTGGAGAGCAGAGAAACCCAAGGCAAAAAGCAAAAAGGGCCACATTAGCGCAAAATCCTAAAAGGGCAAAGGATGTTAAAAAGACAAGCCTGAAGGCTCTGTGCCTCAATGCGAGGAGTATTCGCAATAATGTGGACGAATTAACTGTACAGATAGCAGTTAACGGATATGATGTAATTGGCATCACGGAGACATGGCTCCAGGGTGACCAGGGCTGCGAACTCAACATCCAGGGGTATTCAACATTTAGGAAGGATAGAGAGAAAAGAAAAGGAGGTGGGGTGACGTTGCTGGTTAAAGAGGAAATTAATGCAATAGTAAGGGAGGACATTAGCTTGGATGATGTGGAATCGGTATGGGTGGAGCTACGGAATACCAAAGGGCAGAAAACACTAGTGGGAGTTGTGTACAGACCACCAAACAGTAGCAGTGAGGTTGGGGACAGCATCAAACAAGAAATTAGGGATGCATGCAATAAGTACAGCAGTTATCATGGGCGAGTTTAATCTGCATATTGATTGGGTTAACCAAACTGGTAGCAATGCAGTGGAGGAGGATTTCCTGGAGTGTATTAGGGATGGTTTTCGAGAACAATATGTCGAGGAGCCAACTAAAGGGCTGCCCATCCTAGACTAGGTGATGTGTAATGAGAAAGGACTAATTAGCAATCTTGTTGTGTGAGGCCGCTTGGGGAAGAATGACCACAATATGGTAGAATTCTTTATTATGGAGAGTGACAGTTAATTCAAAGACTAGGGTCCTGAACTTAAGGAAAGGTAACTTCGATGGTATGAGATGTGAATTGGCTAGAATAGACTGGAGAGTGATACTTAAAGGGTTGACAGTGGATAGGCAATGGCAAACATTTAAAGATCACATGGATGAACTTCAACAATTCTACATCTCTGTCTGGAGTAAAAATAAAATGGGGAAGGTGGCTCAGCCGTGGCTAACATGGGAAATTAAGGATAGTGTTAAATCCAAGGAAGAGGCATATAAATTGGCCAGAAAAAGCAGCAAACCTGAGGACGGAGAATTTTATAATACAGCAGAGGACGACAAAGGGTTTAATCAGGAGGGGAAAAATAGATTATGAGAGAAAGCTTGCTGGGAACATAAAAACTGACTGCAAAAGCTTCTATAGATATGTGAAGAGAAAAAGATTAGTGAAGACAAACGTAGGTCCCTTGTAGTCAGATTCAGGTGAATTTATAATGGGGAACAAAGAAATGGCGGACCAGTTAAATAAATACTTTGGTTCTGTCTTCACGAAGGAAGACAAAGAACCTTCCAGAAATACTAAGGGACCAAGGGTCTAGTGAGAAGGAGGAACTGAAAGAAATCCTTATTAGGTGGGAAATTGTGTTTGGTAAATTGATGGGATTGAAGGCCGATAAACCCCCGGGGCCTGATAGTCTGCATCCCAGAGTACTTAAGGAAGTGATCCTCGAAATAGTGGATGCATTAGTGATCATTTTCCAACAGTCTATCGACTCTGGATCAGTTCCTATGGACTGGAGGGGAGCTAATGTAACACCACTTTTTAAGAAGGGAGGGAGAGAGAAGGCGGGTAATTATAGACCGGTTAGCCTGACATCAGTGGTGGGGAAAATGTTGCAATCAATTATTAAAGATGAAATAGCAGCACATTTGGAAAGCAGTGAGGAGATCTGTCCAAGTCAGCATGGATTTATGAAAGGGAAATCCTGCTCGACAAATCTTCTAGAATTTTTTGAGGATGTAACTGGTAAAGTGGACAAGGGAGAACCGGTGGATGTGGTCTATTTGGACTTTCAAAAGTCATTTGACAAGATCCCACACAAGACACTCGTGTGCAAAATTAAGGCACATGGTATTGGAGGTAATGTACTGATGTGGATAGAGAACTGGTTGGCAGACAGGAAGCAGAGAGTCGGGATAAACGGGTCCTTTTCAAAATGGCAGGCAGTGACTAGTGGGGTGCCGCAGGACTCAGTGCTGGGACCCCGGCTATTTACAATATACATTAATGATTTGGATGAGGGAATTGAGTAATATTTCCATGTTTGCAATGACACTAAGCTGGGTGGCGGTGTGGGCTGTGAGGAGGACGCTAAAAGGCTGTAGGGTGACTTGGACAGGTTAGGTGAGTGGGCAAACGAGTGGCAGATGCAGTACAATGTGGTTAAATGTGAGGTTATCCTCTTTGGAAACAAAAACACGAGGCAGATTATGATCTGAATGGCGGCAGATTAGGAAAACGGGAGGTGCAACGAGACCTGGGTGTCATGGTACATCTGTCATTGAAAGTTGCCATGCAGATACAGCAGGCGGTGAAGGCGACAAATGGTATGTTGGCCTTCATGGCTAGAGGTTTTGAGTATATGAGCTGGGAGGTCTTACTGCAGTTGTACAGGGTCTTAGTGAGGCCTCACCTGGAATATTGTGTTCAATTTTGGTCTCCTAATCTGAGGAAGGACGTTCTTGCTATTGACGGGGTGCAGCGAAGGTTTACCAGATTGATTCCTGGGATGGCAGGACTGACATATGAGGAGAAACTGGATCGACTGGGCCTTTATTCAGTGGAGTTTAGAAGGATGAGAGGGGATCTCATAGAAACATATTAAATTCTGACGGGACTGGACAGGTTAGATGCAGGAGGAATGTTTCCGATGTTGGGGAAGTCCAGAACCAGGGGACACAGCCTAAGGATAAGGGGTAAGCCATTTAGGACTGAGATGAGGTGCAGCGTCAAGAATCCAGAGTTCCGCCCAAACCGCCCCGGGGCGGTTTGGGCACGCCCTTTGACATTCCGAAATCCGGAAATACCCGAACCTTTGCTCGGGAGTCTCTGGATGTGTGACGTCAGAAAGCAAATAGATAGTCCAAAATCCAGAACGGCCTTAGATTCCGGATTTTAAGAGCTGTACCTGTACCATAAATATTCAAACTCTGACGTGCTACATGTACAATATGGGGTCTATAGGTTTTTAGAGAAACCATACACCATTTAGTTTTTCAACAATTGTGTACAAAATATAAGTATTTCTCTCGTAAGAGGGAAGGAGCATTTCCTTTAGAAGATTGGCTGAAAAACAGAAAACAGAGTCAGGATAAATGGTTCATTCTCTGGTTTGCAATCAGTAACGAGTCGGGTGCCGCAGGGATCAGTGCTGGGACCCCAACTATTTATAATCTATATTAACGACTTGGAAGAGGGGACTGAGTGTAACGTAGCCAAGTTTGCTGATGATACAAAGATGGGAGGAACGGCAATGTATGAGGAGGAAATAAAGAGGCTGCAGGAGGACATAAGACAGGCTAAGTGAGTGGGCAAGAACTTGGCAGATGGAGTATAATGTTGGAAAGTGTGAGGTCATGCACTTTGGCAGAAAAAAAATCAAAGAGCAAGTTATTATTTAAATGGAGAAAGATTGCAAAGTGCCGCAGTACAGCGGGACCTGGGGGCACTTGTGCATGAAACACAAAAGGATAGTATGCAGGTACAGCAAGTGATCAGAAAGGCCAATGGAATCTTGGCTTTTATTGCAAAGGGGATGGAGTATAAAAGCAGGGAAGTCTTGTTACAGCTGTACAGGGTATTGGCAGGGCCACACCTGGAATACTGCGTGCAGTTTTGGTTTCCATATTTACAAAGGGATATTACTTGCTGTGGAGGCAGCTCAGCGAAGGTTCACTAGGTTGATCCCGGGGATGAGTGGGTTGACTTATGAGGAAGGGTTTAGTAGGTTGGGCCTCTACTCATTGGAATTCAGAAGAATGAGGGGGGATCTTATAGAAACGTGTAAGATTATGAGGGGGCTTGATGAGGTGGATGCAGAGAGGATGTTTCCACTGATGGGGGAGACTAATACTAGAGGGCATGATCTTAGAATAAGGGGCCACCCATTTAGAACTGAGATGAGGAGAAATTTCTTCTGAGGGTTGTGAATCTGTGGAATTCGCTGCCTCAGAGAGCTATGGAAGCTGGGCCATTGAATAAATTTGAGACAGAAATAGGCAGTTTCTTAAACGATAAGGGGATAAGGGGTTATGGGGAGCGGGCAGGGAAGTGGAGCTGAGTCCATGATTAGATCAGCCATGATCTTATTGAATGGCGGAGCAGGCTTGAGGGGCCTTATGGCCTCCTCCTGCTCCTATTTCTTATGTTCTTATATTCTTTGACGCAATTTACAACATTTTATTCACAAAGGTTCACAATTTGCCTATGAGCTATCTGTCTCCCATTTTGAAAATATATAAATTACATTATTTCCAAGCCTGTGGTGACAAAATAGCACTATTTTTCAAACCTCTTCATTTGGGCTGACCTAATGCAAGAGTAAGCACTCAGTGCTTTATCACTTGAAGTTCATAACTTAATTTTACTCACCCTGTCTCGCCCTATCGGAAGAGGCATTGCAGTGTAGAGGTTCTTCCTTCCATCAAACACCGGTTTCCGGTCACCAAAAATCTGATTTTTAAAATGTTGAACCATATGTTCAACAATTTCCCTGAAAAGTAAAATAATTATTTCACTTCTGCAGCTGACTGGATAAGTTTCTATTATCCAAGCATACAAAAAAAATGTCCCAAACTGGCTTAATTTACTCCTATTGCACAAATTATTAATCCAAGTATAAAATGTTGAGTATCTCATCCAAAAGACAGCACCTCCGACAGTGCAGCACTCCCTCTGCAACTGCACTGTGGTGCCAGCCTCGATTTTTGTGCTCAAGTCTCTGGAGTGGGACTTGAACCCACAACCTTCTGACTCAGAGGCAAATGTGCTTCCACTGAGCCACAGCTGATCAGCTCCATTTAAAGGAGTGAGTCCAACTTGATAGCGAAATTTAAAATTGTTACCAACATTTGGATTGTGGCAGTACCGTACTATTTTGCAATATATTCGGATGCTCAAGCTATGATTTGTTGCTACATTGAACTACAGCCTCTAATCCTCAATTCTATACAGCTAAGTTGTACTGCACAAGATATTGCACCTCCCTCCACTGATAGCACTAGTACAGCTTCTAACAAAAGCATTTGAACGGAAGAGTTAAAAGCTTGTGGTATAAATGCTGTGTCACAATATATATATTTGGAATATTTCTGGTCTGTCATGTATGTCGAATTTGTCAGCTTAATCATCGTCAATTTCAATTTATTTTTTTATTATAAATGGTTCAGCGTCTGTATTTTTCTCCTTTTTTGTTGATTATTTTCTAATTTCATTACAACAGGTCAATCTGCCATGGCATTGCACTTCGGAAGTCAAGATCAAGTAGTCTTCAGAGTGAGGGGGTAGGGATGAAGGAACCAGGTTACGCAGACTTAATGCAATCCCCCATCTTAAAGTCATACATTCTGGGAGAAAAGGAACGCTTGCTACGCTGGGTGTTGCAAGTTATTTATCTGCGGATATGAAAGATTATACACCTCAGTAGCAGGGAATTTTAATGCAGGTTCCATTCATTAACAGCTTGACAACTTGAGAAAACAATGTTTTAATCAATTTATTATTCAATATTTAGTACTTCTCCCTTTGGGCGGTTCTGGATTGCCACAGTTAACGTGATATAAACGTGGCAGATGCATTAGGAATCAGTGTCCTGTGAAATCCAGATTTTCCGGTTAGACGAGGGTGAAGCTGGTAATTTTAGGGATTGAAACCACTTAACACTTTTCATTCAAATTTAATGTGGCATGGAATTATGTCTAAAGAATTTGGTATGGTAACAAAAGGACAGAGCTAGGATGGGGGAGAGGGACAGGCAGGGAAGAACCAATAATGGGGAACAAAGAAATGGCAGACCAGTTGAACAAATATTTTGGTTCTGTCTTCACAAAGGAAGACACAAATAACCTTCCGGAAGTACGAGGGGATCAAGGGTCTAGTGAGAAGGAGGAACTGAAGAAAATCCTTATTAGGCAGGAAATTGTGTTAGGGAAATTGATGGGATTGAAGGCCAATAAATCCCTGGGGCCTGATAGTCTGCATCCCAGAGAACTTAAGGAAGTGGCCCGAGAAATAGTGGATGCATTGGTGATCATTTTCCAACAGTCTATCGACTCTGGATCAGTTCCTATAAACTGAAGGGTAGCTAATGTAACACCACTTTTTAAAATAGTGAGAGAGAAAACGGGTAATTATAGACCAGTTAGCCTGACATCAGTGGTGGGGAAATTGTTGGAATCAATTATAAAAGATGAAATAGCAGCACATTTGGAAAGCAGTGACAGGATCGGTCAAAGTCAGCATGGATTTATGAAAGGGAAATCATGCTTGACAAATCTTCTGGAGTTTTTTGAGGATGTAACTAGTAGAGTGGACAAGGGAGAACCAGTGGATGTGGTGTATTTAGACTTTCAAAAGGTTTTTGACAAGATCCCACACAAGAGATTGGTGTGCGTGCAAAATTTAAGCACATGGTATTGGGGGTGATGTACTGACGTGGATAGAGAACTGGTTGGCAGACAGGAAGCAGAGAGTCGGGATAAATGGGTCCTTTTCAGAATGGCAGGCAGTGACTAGTGGGTTGCCGCAGGGCTCAGTGCTGGGATCCCAGCTATTTACAATATACATTAACGATTTAGATGAAGGAATTGAGTGTAATATCTCCAAGTTTGCAGATGACACTAAACTGGGTGGCGGTGTGAGCTGTGAGGAGGACGCTAAGAGGCTGTAGGGTGACTTGGACAGGTTAGCTAAGTGGGCAAACGAGTGACAGATGCAGTATAATGTGGATAAATGTGAGGTTATCCACTTTGGGGGCAAAAACATGAAGGCAGAATATTATTTGAATGGCGGCAGATTAGGAAAAGGAGGTGCAACGAGACCAGGGTGTCATGGTACATCAGTCATTGAAAGTTGGCATACAGGTACAGCAGGCGGTGAAGGCGGCAAATGGTATGTTGGCCTTCATAGCTAGGGGTTTTGAGTATAGGAGCAGGGAGGTCTTACTGCAGTTGTACAGGGCCTTGGTGAGGCCTCACCTGGAATAGTGTGTTCAGTTTTTGTCTCCTAATCTGAGGAAGGACGTTCTTGCTATTGAGGGAGTGCAGCGAAGGTTCACCAGACTGATTCCCAGGATGGCTGGACTGACATATGAGGAAAGACTGGATCGACTGGGCCTTGATTCACTGGAGTTTAGAAGGATGAGAGGGGATCTCTCAGAAACATATAAAATTCTGACTCGACTGGACAGGTTAGATGCAGGAAGAATGTTCCCGATGTTGGGGGAAGTCCAAAACCAGGGGACACAGTCTAAGGATAAGGGGTGAGCCATGTCGGACTGAGATGAGGAGAAACTGCTTCACTGAGAGAGTTGTTAACCTGTGGAATTCCCTACTGCCGAGAGTTGTTGATGCCAGTTTGTTGGATATATTCAAGAGGGAGTTAGATGTGGCCCTTACGGCTAAAGGGACCAAGGGGTATGGAGAGAAAGCAGGAAAGGGGTACTGAGGGAATGATCAGCCATGATCTTATTTAATGGCAGTGTAGGCTCGAAGGGCCGAAAAGCCTACTCCTGCACCTATTTTCTATGTTTCTATTCTAATTTTTAAACAGTGAAGAAGAAACAGAAGCCTCGGAGACTCTAAAAAGAATCAAATATCTAGTTAAAATTAAACTGAAAAAAATAGTATGAGGAAAAGGATAAAACTGAATTATGCAAAAGAAAAATAAGATGATTTTGTACCCACTCTGAACATCCGCATTGTTTCGGAGAGGGACAATAAGGATGTTCACAGACTGAGCAGAAAAGCTGCTGAGCAGCCAGAATGTGCAATTATAACAAGTTTACACAGGCAAATCCCATACTAAATGTGGATGGATGAAGTTATGACTGGGAAAAAGTTAACGTAGAAGGTTACTGCACATAAGATATCTACTCAGCTCATCTTTTCTAGAGCACTCTATATCTAATTTCACTGGCATTTATCTTCCGCTCTTTCAAGTGTTTATCTATTGCACTTAAAGACTGATGATTATGATTATGTTCAAGCAACCAAACCACATTTCCCAGGCGTCACTGTATAGCACCAGATTTCCCTACCTCTACCCTAAACAGCCCCAAGTTTCCTCCTTTTTTCCTGGCTTAACCACAATGTGGCTACTTCTCACTCACATAAGTCCCACTCTCCTGATTTACAAGTCTCCCATCCAAACTCATGTTATTCGTCACATAAGCCTGCTACTATCTCGCTCGATATTAGTCCCCCTCCTGCCACTATCTCTCTCCGTTAGCCTCCCTCCTGCCACTATCTCTCTCAATGTTAGCCCCCTCCTACAATCCAATCCAGGACTCAGTGCCATCGCTGCTTCAGGTCCTGCACCAGACAGACTGCACTGTTCACTTTTATTCCTTCTGGTCCCACACATGCCGAGGGATGGAATAATGTTTCACTTCAACTGGTTTGCACAATTGAATTTATGGAGAATCCTCTAATCAAACATTTAGCACCAAGACCCTGAATAGAGCGGTTATAGTTATGGTTAACCAGTACTCAAGCAGCAGAAATTTCCCATTCAGGAAACTTACATTAAAACAGAATTGACACTTAAAAAATGAACACTGATTATTTCACATTACCTGTTTACTCTTCTTGGGCATTTGTCTGGTTTTATGTCGATATCATAATGGTAGATTTCAATTTTTGGAATGTCCACCTCAAAGAAGTTGGCCTGCAGCTTGATTGGTCGACCCATAGTGCCAAAATCAGGTCTCACAGGTGGTTTGAAAGTTGACAGTGTCTGCACTGGCGGCGTTGGGGAAGATGGATCCGGAAGAGAAACTAGAGAATTAAAGAGAGATTGTACATATAAATCACATCTACAGTTAGCCACAAATTTCTAGCATTTATAAAGAAACACAAGACTAAGATAATTCTTAATGAATCAATAATTCTGACCAAGCTAGGTTACTCCTGTTAATAATCAGTGTGTTTTCATAGAATACACCACAGAATGAGGCCATTCAGTCCACTATGCCTGTGCCAGCTCTTTCCCAGAATTATTCAATTAGTCATCCCCCAAGCTCCCCCTTTTCCCATAGCCTCATAAACTTTTCCCATTTCAAGTATATATCCAATTCCCTTCTTCATTTAATGTTCTCTGCTCAAGGAGAACAATACTAGTTTCTCTCGTCTCCCCATATAACTGAAGTCCCTCACTCCTGGTATAATTCTGGTAAATCTTATCTGTACACTCTCCAAGGCCTTGACATCCTCCCTAAAGCATGGTGCCTAGAACTGGATACAATATTCCAGCTGGGGCCTAACCATTGTTTTATAAAGGTTTAGCATAACCTCCTTGCTTCATATTCTATGCCTCTATTTATAAAACCAAGGATTCCATATGCTTCAACAGCTTTATCAACTTGTCCTGCTACCTTCAAAGATTTGTGTACATAAACCCCCAGAATCTTTGAGAATACAAAATTCTAATGAACTAAATTATGATCACATTTTAGCTTTGAACTATTCGCAACCCAACCAACAGGACTGTCACTAGGCTTCATACACTACTTGGGTAATCCTTCTAACTCATTTACCTTAAATTGCTACCACCACCAGTAACAGCATCAAATCTATAAGCAATATTTTCCTCATGCCAGTTTCAAATGATCGCCTCAGACATAAGGAGTTGGGAGAATAAAATCGGTAATCTGATTATGTTGCTGCGTATTTTCTGCACTTCATGTGAATCTAGTATGAAAATTTAAAACCAACCATTGCACGTTACCTAAATCCTAATTTTTTTTAAATCTAGAATTTGTGAACAAAATTTCAAACTTTCCATTACTCTTTGCTAAAACCATTATAAATGAGTGTATATTGTTCTGTCTGTAGAAAAATAATGAGACCTACCAACTACTAAAAATGTACATATATGGAAACAGCGCTGGATAATAAACAAAGACGAACCAGTATAAAAATGTGCATCAGGCAATGAGAGTGCCACACGCATAAATAGTTATCTCCTACAACAGCACTCTTCACTGGTCCTTATCTAATTTAAAAGACATGCTCCTCCAGCAGTGCCATGCCTTATACACAATGATAAAGAAACTATCAAGTCTGATCAAGGAACCGAAGGAACCGTGGACTTCTGTTGGTATAAATGTTTTATCACATGGTTGTTTACATCATTGCTTACATTAACCAGGCCATCAACTTATTTTCATGTTACTTTCCTCCATCTCACCAAGCCATATACCATCCACTCTATTCATTCATCCATCCGTCCGTCAATTGGTACATCAATGGGCAGCTTATCCCCATGCTTCCACTTCGGATAGTCACAAAGAAATCTACAATATTCACTCCCTACCCATCCTTTTAAGGAAGTGTTTCGCCTCTATTCACTACCACCCCATGATGACATGGAAAAAAACTATAGTAAATGATCAGTATAAACTATCACTAATATCCGCCCCATTTACCTTGCAGGGCAGATAGCAATAGAAAAACAACTGTACAAGTTCAATCTTTTGTACACACAATTGAAAAATTGTGATCTGTAACTTTTATGTTTGACCCCAAAGCTTCGGTGATGGCTGGAAGAAGTCCATATCGGCTGAAAATGCAAACACAGTATCCCTGGACTGCAAGAACGGGCTGAGCAGTTAAGCCTTCCAGTAGCCAGAACAACTGGCAGTGGTTTGCCACTTCTGCCACCAGAAGGTGAAACATCACCACTTCATGTACTTCACTCCTTCAATGCCAGTGCTGCCATCTTTACAACACAGTGCTACCAGAAGTGCTACAATGCAAAGCAGGCACAAGACGAATCAAATATGCAGCACAGGGAAATTCACAGTTGTGAGCAGAAACACCTAGTCAGTACTTACACATAGGACTAAAGATCACAATCGCCCACTGTGCACAATAAAATGCATGAGGAGGAACGTCTTCATAATCCTGAGAATGCACCATGACTTTAAAGCTCCTACCATTTTCAGTTTATTAAAGTTATTCCATATTGATAAAAACACTTTCACTACTTGGATCCTCAAGAATAGTGAGATACAAAATGTAATCGTTCATCTAATTGGCAGTGAAAGCAAGAGTGTGACTGGTAAAATAGACTATCCAAATTAACAGTCCACGACATGCTATTCCAACATACAAGAAACAGTTCTTCCATACCACAAGATTCTGTTTTTGTATTCAAGTTCTAATTATAATTGTGATAAAAGTGATTAAGCATAGCAGCAAAATGAAGCCAATAAAAACACTTAGATAGGGCAATGAAACATTCATTCCAAATGTGCTTTACTAATAAATTTTAAAACAGTACATTAAAAGTAAAACTAGGAATGCAGGAAACACGCTGCAGATCCATTAACGTCAAAGATAAAAATTATTTAACATTTTAGGTAGAGGTATTTAAAGTTCGAACAATAATCTATCTTTACTCTTTAGATATTTCTCGCCTCTACAGTTTTTGCTTTGTTAGCATATCAGACATAGTGGTTCGAAACATTGCAAGCTGTGATAATGTTGCAGCTAATCATTGAAAGTTTTTTCAAAATATTTTCAAACTCAGGATTATTTTTTAAAGATAACATTCTGAAATTTCAAACTAAATTTTATCATTGTTACTCTAAAAATAAATGGCTGTAAAAGGCTGGTTAGAAAATAAAAATTAAAAATAAAGCTCTAAAATGGCCAAACGATGCCACAAACAAACATCTTTGATCGACTCAGTGAGGAAATTCTTTACTGTTGTCAATTGGGGTCATAAAAGACAACGGTTAAGTGTACAGATTAAAAACCATTTTGTCCATCTGGCATAGCTAAAAATGTTAATCATGTATACCACATACATGACTAATAAAGTTTTTGTAGTAGACATGAGCTCAGTTATCACTCCAAAAAACATGCCTATTCTTATCTTGGTAATTTTATGCATTGCAATTAGCATTAAAACAGTGCCAATATAGAAAAAGCCTTACATAAAAACATAAGAATTAGGAGTAGGCCATTCGGCCCCTTGCGTCTGCTCCACCATTCAATAAGATCATGGTGGATCTACCTCAACTCAACTTCCCTGCACTATCCCCATATCCCTTAACATTCAAAAATCTAAATCGATCTCTGTCTTGAATATAGAAACATAGAAAATAGGTGCAGGAGTCGGCCATTCAGCCCTTCTAGCCTACACCGCCATTCAATGAGTTCATGGCTGAACATGCACTTCAGTACCCCCTTCCTGCTTTCTCGCCATACCCCTTGATCCCCCTAGTAGTAAGGACTTCATCTAACTCCTTTTGAATATATTTAGTGAATTGGCCTCAACTACTTTCTGTGGTAGAGAATTCCACAGGTTCACCACTCTCTGGGTGAAGAAGTTTCTCCTCATCTCGGTCCTAAATGGCTTACCACTTATCCTTAGACTGTGACCCCTGGTTCTGGACTTCCCCAACATTGGGAACATTCTTCCTGCATCTAACATGTCTAACCCCGTCAGAATTTTAAACGTTTCTATGAGGTTCCTTCTAAACTCTAGAGAACATAGGCCTAGTCTACTCAATCTCTCCTCATAGGACAATTCCCCCCATCCCAGGAATCAGTCTGGTGAACCTTGGTTGCCAGAGGGAGTGTAAGTACATCCTTCCTTAGGTAAAGAGTCCAAAACTGTACACAATTCTCCAGGTGTGGTCTCAGCAGAGCCCTATATAATTGCAGTAAGATATCTTTATTCTTGTTCTCAAATCCTTTTGTAACAAAGGCGAAAATACCATTTGCTTTGTTAATTGCTTGCTGTACCTACATGTTAAGTTTCAGTGATGCATGTACAAGGACACCCAGGTCCCTCTGAACACCAACATTTCCCAATCTCTCACCGTTTAAACCATACTGTTATTCTAATTTCCCTACCAAAGTGGATAACTTCACATTTTTCCACTTTTTATTCCATTTGCCATGTTCTTGCCCAATCACTTACCCTGTCTACATACCCTTGAAGTCTCTTCACATCCTCCTCACAACTTACATTCCCACCTAGCTTTGTATCATAAGCAAACTTGGATATATTGCATTTGGTCCCCTCATCCAAATCATTGATATTGATTGTGAATAGCTGAGGCCCAATCACTGATCCTTGCGGTACCCCACGAGTTACGGTCTGCCTACCCAAAAATTACCCGTTTATTCCTGCTCTCTGTTTTCTGTCCGTTAACGAATCCTCAATCCATGCTAGTATATTACCCCCAATCCCATGAGCCCTAATTTTGTTTAATAACCTCTTGTGTGGCACCATATTGAATGCCTTGTGAAAATCAAATACACCACATCCACTGCTTCCCCCTTATCTATTCTACTAGTTACAACCTCAAAACATTCAAACACACTTATCAAACATGATTTCCCTTTCATAAATCCATGTTGACTCTACCCAATCATATTTTTTTCTTCTTTAAGTGCCCTGTTACCACATTCTTAATAATAAATTCTAGCATTTTCCCTACTATTGATGTCAGGCTAACTGGTCTCTCACTCTCTCTCCCTCCTTTCTTAAATAGTGGTGTTACATTTGTTACCTTCCAATCTGCGGGAACCTTTCTAGAATCTATGGAAGTTTGCAAGATGACAACCAATGCATCCACTATCTTTAAAGCCACCTCTTTCAAAACCCTAGGATGTAGGCCATCAGTTCCAGGGGCTTTCAGTCCCATTAATTTCTCCGGTATTATTTTTTTTTAACTAATACTAATTTCTTTCAGTTCCTCATCCACACTGGACCCTTGGTTCTCCACTATTTCCAGGAGGTTTTTTACGTCGTCTTCCGTGAAGAC